>NC_133331.1:79792210-79899710 GCF_042186555.1 Aquarana catesbeiana | reverse complement strand
TATACCTTTGTGGATTTTAAAAGCCAGTTTTACCTACAGCGGTCTCAGTATATAATCACACCTCTAGATTCTGAGAAATTTGGGAAATTGTTGGGCAAGGCTTGCTCTTCTTGCTAATGATTTCATAAATTCCTGCATCCTTAATAGCACATAGGTGAAACACAACAGCAGCCACCTCCAATCTCGGGGGTCTGCGCAAAAGATTTTCAGCAAGATGGTAAAAAATATTTGACTTTACTCTTTCATTTACTTTTATAGATATAGATCTATAATGAATATGTATGTATTTATTATAACAAGATTTGTGATGCGTGTGTATCATAGAAGTGGATTTACCAAAGGAGTAGGGAATGTTCACTTTAGAAAGTGGACGTTCACATGGCAAAACCAACCATCCCTTAACTTAAATAGGGTGAAGCTAATTTTACATCATGTATGTGTAAGGACACATTTCAGAAACATATTTTTGCTTACACCTCTTTGGATAATTGAAGTGAACACAGCCCTACATTTTTTATTTTTTGTTGCAAAGTAAACAGTTTTTTTTAAACTTTTTTATTTATAAATTTCTTTAAAGTGAACATTTTTCTAATGATATTCTCTATTGCATTGGTAAATCTCCCCTATATTTTTCATGTTTGTAATAGCTGTAGCACCATGTAATAAGTTGCACTCATGCATGCATGCATTTTTTAAATGTCTTAACTAATTAGTAAGCATACAACAAATTTACTTTACATAAAAGAACTACAGATATTCTTAAATCTGTAAATGGATACAGTACCTGCACAGAATATGAAACTTGTGTCAGGTATATTACTTTCAGATTCTTGTTCTGTTAACTGCCATTCCAGGCTAAGATAGGTTATTATTACAAGTGACAGTTGACAACATTCTCTCCAGTAACTGATCAGGAAGTCATCTGTGTTTTGGAAATCGTCACTCCCCACTGTAGTATAGTTTCTGATTCAGATCTGAAAAGCTTTTGAAAGTTTTGTATAGTCATATATGAATGTTATAAAGAAGCAGTATATAAACTCTAAAATCTTAGGGGCTCTATAGAGAGAAATAATTTGAAGGTTTAATATGTTATTTATATCTACAGCGTTTATACTATTACATGTTGACAATGGTATTTTTGTTATATTTTATGATGAGGAAGACAACACTGCTGGTAGATCACAGGGAAACTGACTGGCCATTGTCTGCCATAGTTCTCCCAAGAACCTGATTGTATTATTCAGTCTTAATGTTGGCAATCGATGCTTTTTTCAGACTTATTATTCCATGCATAACAAGCCTAGAACAGTACAGGAGGACATGAGTTGTAAAAGCTGTATGACAATCTGATAGAGAAGAGATCAGGAAATACAGTCACGGAAGTGTGGACATCCTCTCACTTGTTACAATCTAACAGATCAGGCGATAGAACTACAAGCACCAGCATGCCTTGTCAGGTCCAATAGGCTTCAAAGGCTCCATGCACACTGGGCTTTAAAAAAGAACGCCAGTTCCCTTGGCAAAAAAAAATGCTCCTAGAGAGCGTTTTTTTATACACAGATCAGTTGAGTTTAGTGTTTTTTTCTGCCAGAAAGCTCCAATCAAAAATGCCTCTAAACGCTGAGCTCAAAATATGCCTCTAATGTGCATGGACACATAGGATAACATTGAGCTGCTTCTACAGGCAAAACACAAAACTCCTGTAGAAGCAACCATCATGTCCACAGATCACCTTTGTGGTCATATATCTTGCAGCAGCTAACTGATATGTGGCATGCTGATAAGTGTAGTTCATCTGGAGTTGAATGAGATGCAACTCATAAAATAAAAATAATATTTAATCACAAGGTGATACAGTAAGATCGGAGCAGTAACTCTAAAATACAAGAGAACTTTTATAAACTGGTTTAGATAACTTCGTTTTTTATAGAATTTATAGATGAATGTGTCAACGTCTTAAAGAAGATATTAAAAAGTGATTGTGTGTTTATGTGTGTGTGTGTGTGTGTGTGTGGGGGGGGTGATGGCTAATTCTCCCCAAACATCCAATAGAAAAAAAGAACTATGCCAATGAAAGCAAACATAGAAGAACATCTCATGCATATGAGAGTGAACAGTTTCCATAGAACAATTAACTATAGGAGTTATATGAATGTTAGTCTGCACGTGTGAATTGTTTTTTGTTGTTGTTTAAAAAAAAGTAACTTTTTTTAGTTGATCTTTAAAAATCAACTATTAAAAGATCTGCTGGACCTAAAGTACTTCCATCGGAGGATGATGAAGACATTATAGATAATAATTAATAAATATGTGACCTATTAATATATATCTATATATAGATCCAGATGTCTATATCTATGTATCTCTCTCTCTCTCTCGATATAGATATATATATCTATATCTATATCGATATATATCTATATCTAGATATATAGATATAGATATATCTATAGCTACATATAGGTATATATATATATCTAGGTATAGATATATAGATATATAGATATCTATATATCTATATATATATATCTGTCTATCTATATAGATCTATCTATCTATCTATCTATCTATCTATCTATCTATCTATCTATCTATCTATCTTTTTCCACTCTTTTTTTCAGCGGTAACATATATACAAGTCCTGTGAAATAGTCTCTTTTGTAATAAACCTCCTTAACATACTGGGATTGATTTACTAAGGAAGTTCACTAAGCAGAATAAGTGTTCATTTTGGAAAGGGAAGGATAGTAAATAAGGCAAACTTGTGTTCAGTTTGATTACTCAATGATGAGTGATATAAGTTTAAAAAGCACGCTTTTTGTTAATACATGATTAGTTGATAAGGGAACACAGCTTCTTATTTACTAAGCTCGGGGAACATTCACTTTGCTGGGTGAACAGTCTCTATTCCTTTAGTAAATCAACCCCAGTGTACAGACTTATGTACAGTACAAGCCTCTAGTTATAGGGGCTGTCTTTGCTGGAGCGATATACACGCACTGTACTGTGCACACAGACACCTATGCACGTTGATATACCATAGACTTCTGATTTGTCGGCTATAAATTTCCATATTTCCCCAGTAATTAAAATCAATCCACAGCTTTAAATAAATGGTATTTCCATAACTTAATTATCTCCCTCAATATAAAACCACACATTTACTACAAAAGTTCTGTTGTGTGTATTTATCTCTTGTGTGCTTATTATTGCCATCGCCCTTTCTATGTGTCCCCATGTTTTCCTAGCAATTTCTTATTTCTATAAATCATGAATACAATATCAAGTTCAATATTGATTACTTATTTGTAACTGGTAAAAACTGTGTTTTTTTTCTCCACACTTTTTGATGGCAACCCCCCCCCCCCCCCCTAAAACTAAAATGTTACATCTTCAAAACTACTCAATAGGACTTTCAGAACGTTACAAAATGTATCATTATCAGTAATCTCAGCTGACGTTTGGTTGAAAGGTTACATTTTTTTACTGCCAGTAAATATACCTTGTTAACTTAGTTTACACAGTATGTGTAGACAGGAATGTACCTGGACTTGCTGCACTGCTATCATATGTGGATAAGGTGCCTGATGTTCTAATGTTGTTTGCAGGTAAACCTCTTTTGTGGAGCCCCTTCATCCAGAGACCCCTGCACAAGAGAAAAGGTGGTCAGGTCCGGTTTTCTAATGACCAAACCATTGAGCTGGAAAAAAAGTTTGAGTCTCAGAAATACTTGTCACCACCAGAGAGGAAGAGGTTGGCCAAGATGCTGCAGCTCAGTGAGAGACAGGTAAAGGGAAGGGCAGCTGCTGAAATCCAAAATGACAATGTTATTGCTGCAGGAGGCCCCCCATACCCTTCTCCCCCAAGATGATAATAATGTGGATGCTTTTAAAAATAATGCCTGCAGGTCATCTGCCCTTGTATGTATAGCCAACCTATTTTACAGGTTTGGGGTAGACTAGCAACTCTGTCATTTTTTTTTATTGCTGTCTGTTTTCCCTCTAAGCAGTTCCACCCTCTCTATTTGTCCTGGTGTTTTCAAAAAGCGAGGGGAAACTTCCAATGGGGCAGCCGTACCTGTGACAACTGTAAGAGGGGAATTCCAGGCAAAAAATCTAGGAAAAAAAAAAATTAAAAAGTTATATATATATATATATATATATATATATATATATATATATATATATATATATATATATATATATATATATATATATATATATATATATATAACTAGGCGATTATTGATGCAGAAAAAGTAATATTTTTCTGCATCAAGTAATATTTATTCAAAATGTAGAAATTTCTTGGTATCCAAAGTATATATATATATATATATATATATATATATATATATATATATATATATATATATATATATATATATATATGTATGTGTGTTTTGGGCTGACCAGATAGCGCCCTTCTTCAAACCAAATACAAATGTGAAGGTACAAGACCGAATATATATAACCGTTATATCATCTGGAACCAATGAACCAATAAAGCAGTACTAAGTAACTATAACCATTCAATCAATATAATGGTAAAACGAAAAAACCATCAGGTGTTGTAAGTTCCCCACACATCGGATACTATTGGAAGGGCACCTGTTATCGAGAGAAAAATACATAATATATATATTATATTATATATATATAACAACCTAATCATAAAATAGCCACATATTTCATTACTTACTCTAAACCAGTTACACTTCCAAAAAAAATAAATAAATACATTTCCCTTGCATTTTTGAATTTAGAATTTGTAGTGGAAAGAGTTATCAGCTGTAAACCAAGGCCTGTTAATACCTGTTGCCAACACATCGAACCACATTAAATGCATTTGTAGGCAATGCATTGAACTATGGGTCTCCCAAAGCACTAAAATGCAGGAAAACACAGACATGTCCTTTTATTCAAAACACACTGCACTGTGCTAGAATGGGAACAGACACTACAGTAAAACCTTGGATTGTGAGTAACGCGGTTTACGAGTGTTTCGCAATATGAACTGTTTTTTAAAAAAAATTCTGACTCGATTTGCGAGAGTTGTCTCGCAGGACAAGCAGGATTCAAGGCTCTGGGATGTGTAGTACCGCATGTGGCCAGAGGTGGGGGGAGGCTCCAGAGACACTCAGAGACACTCGGTTCCCGAGTGTCTCCGCGTGTTTCCGAGTGTCTCTGGCACCCCCCCACCCCTGGCCACATGCGGTACTGCATACACTAGCAGTGACACTGGAACAAATTATCTGAGTTTCCATTGATTCCTATGGGGAAACTCGCTTTGATATACGAGTGCTTTGGATTACAAGCATGCTTATGAAACAAATTATGCTTGTAATCCAAGGTACTACTGTATATGTATTATGGGGAACCTCAACACATAAGTTTTGGTGCATTGGAACGTTTGCATTAAAACAGAACAATGTAAATGAGTCCTAAGTAGTTACATTGCCTGCTATTCTTATTGTTGTTTTGTTATTATATTTACTGTTGTTATTCTTGTGCTTAGCAGTATTACTTCAAACACACTGTATATATATATATATATATATATATATATATATATATATATATATATATATATACTGGTATATAGATAGATAGATATAGATATAGATATCTATATCTATATATAGATTTATATATAGATATAGATATCTATACATATATATATCTATATATCTATATATATAATAGATATATAGATATATATTTATATCTATATATCTATATCTAGATATAGATATATATAGATCTATATCTAGATATATATATATTTATGTGTGTGTATATATATATATATATATATATATATATATATATATATATATATATATATATATATATATATATATATATATATATATATATATATATATACATATATATATATATATATATATCTATATCTATCTATATAGAACTATGTGTCATTGTAAAGATTATTAGTAGCACTAATACATGGTAATTAAAGAGTTATTACTAATGATTAGGCAATTAGGATGCTACTTGCACATTTCCTCTTCTCATCTTATCACTACCCTGAACCAGTTCATTGTGGTTGGTTTACTAAAACAGTAAAAGGCTGTTCAAATAGCAACAACTATGTTCACTTTTAAAGTGTATATTCACTTTGTTTGGTAAGTAAGCTGTGTTCAGTTGGAATGATGTAAAATGAGGTGCAAGGAAAAAAAGAACAGGATTGATGCTTGCATGTGATTGGTAGATTCTCCATTGTTTTCACTAAATTAAGTGAACATGCCCTTTGCAATGTGTAAATACACTATGCAAAGTGAACATTTTTAAATTTCTTTAGTAAATTAACCTAATTGCTGTGTTACACAATTGTGGTTCTATTTACGCCTTGCTTTGTTAATTCACTCTATGGGGTTGATTTACTAAAGGAGGCAAGTCTGATCTCTTTGCAAATTAATATTTATTAACCTTAGCAAATAGGTTGAAACTGTTTTCACTTCAACTATCCAATCAAGCGCAAGCAAAATAATATGTTTTTGTTTTTTAAATTTCCCTTGCACACCAGTAAGGTGTTCCAAGTGAACACAGCATCATCGTATTCAGTAAGCTATCTGAACAGTGTCTAGCCCTTTAGTAAATCAACCCCACTGTCTCAGTTGTTCACTAGCACAGAGGAGGCAACGCGTTCTGAAGCATGAATCCATTTCATTAAAATGCATATTGCTCCATTTCTGTGCTGATAACAATCTCATCTCCCTCCTCTGCAGGTAAAGACCTGGTTCCAGAACCGCAGAGCCAAATGGAGGCGGCTTAAACAGGTACATCAAATACATTGGTTTCTATAGTGGTTTCAATCAACTTATCATTTAATGTGATCATCCATTCCTGGTTGTATGCCCAAGTCATTTGGGTGGCTATGTAAACTCTTCAACTTGATTAGAAAAGCAAACAGTGCCTTAAGTGAATCGGGGACCTGCTCAGGCAGAAATAATGCTAAAAGCTTCTAAACAGGAGCAGATAGATGGCTCAGGCTACTATCCTCCCATAGCAGCTATTAAAACCGCCACTAATTGTTGCGTGAAGCCATATGCTGCTCATCTTATTAGCCTGCACCTAAAGCAATCCTGTTAATAACTCGTCTGCATCAAACCTGTGTTTTCACAAGCTACGTGTAGGACCGCATGTAAGTCTGTTCTAATTACACCCATGTAGCTAAGTAGGTGCTAGACTTAACAAACTCACACTCAGGTGCTGTGTATGTTTATTGATAGTCTAGACCAGCCTTACTCAACCTTCTTATCCCAGAGGAACCCTAAAATAACTTTCAAGTTTTGGGGAAGCTCTGCTAAAACAAGTACATTCGGGGGTCATTGGAAAAAATATCTCTTATGCAGCGTACACACGAGCAGACTTTTCCACCGGACTGGACCGACGGACCGGGTCCGGCGGACAATCCGATTGTGTGTGGGCTTCATCGGACCTTCAGCGGGCTTTTCCAGTCGAAAATCTGACGGACTTTAGATTTGAACATGCTTCAAATCTTTTTGACGGACTCGAGTCTGGTCAAAAAATCCGCTCGTCTGTATGCTAGTCCGACGGACGAAAACCCACGCTAGGGCAGCTATTGACTACTGGCTATGAACTTCCTTATTTTAGTCCGGTCGTATGTCATCACGTACGAATCCGTTGGACTTTGGTGTGATCGTGTGTAGGCAAGTCTGTTTGTTCAAAAGTCAGTCGGAAGTCCGTAAAAAGTCTGCCGAAAGTCCGCCGGGATGGCCGTCTGACTTTTGTTGCCGAAAAGTCCGCTCGTGTGTACGCAGCCTTATGCCCCGTACACACGGTCGGACTTTGTTCGGACATTCCGACAACAAAATCCTAGGATTTTTTCCGTCGGATTTTGGCTCAAACTTGTCTTGCATACACACGGTCACACAAAGTTGTCGGAAAATCCGATCGTTCTAAACGCGGTGACGTAAAACACATACGTCTGGACTATAAACGGGGCAGTGGCCAAAAGCTTTCATCTCTTTATTTATTCTGAGCATGCGTGGCACTTTGTCCGTCGGATTTGTGTACACACGATCGGAAATTCCGACAACGGATTTTGTTGTCGGAAAATTTTATATCCTGCTCTCAAACTTTGTGTGTCGGAAAATCCGATGGAAAATGTCCGATGGAGCCCACACATGGTCGGAATTTCCGACAACACGCTCCGATCGGACATTTTTCATCGGAAAATCCGACCGTGTGTATGGGACATTACAGTGGTGGTCAAAATGCCATCCTTACTTACGGTTAAAAAGATCACTAGTGTCATTCTGCTGGCTCTGCCAAGTGGCATTCAGCCCGCTGGGTTGAACGTAAAACAAAAAATACTAGTGCGTACCAGACTTTAGACTTCCATTGAACTCTGGATGAGAATGAGTGGTCTAAACCAAAGCTGAGTACTCTGCTGCACCACAGAACTACAAATGGCAGCATGAACAGTTGTACTATTGTCTATAACTACAGGTTTACTGGGGCCGCTGTGCTCATTATATTTTAGGTATTATGTGAAACATTCAGAGCCATTTAATAGATGTAAAAGTTCCAACACCTAAGTTAAAATTTAGATTTTTTGAAATTTTTGTTGCCTATTGCTGTTGTCAGCTACATTTATCAAATGATCTGTACTAAGAACTGTCTGCCACACAGCAACTAATCAGATTAAAGCCTAGTACACACTAGTAGTTTTTTTGTATTCAACCCAGCAGGGCTGATCGAAAAAAATACAGACAGTTACAGAGAAGCCACTGTACTAACCATGCAATGGTAGTTTAGCAATCTCCCTTGCTATGCTATTGTGTTCTGACAGTCCCCGCCGCTGGAACACTCTGGTCAGTGCGTTCAGTCATTGGCTGAGATCACTGATCAGGAGCTGATTGGCAGACCTTTTTCGGTCATGCCCCATCGACAGAAGCTTGCTGAACAGCTGGCTTCTGTCTGACCGGCTGCAGCACACGCGGGCCGAATGTCGGCTGTTTCTATTGAACCGGCTGGTGACGCCCAACATTTGGCCCGTGTGTACTAGGCTTAAACCTTTCTTTAGTTATTTTCAGTATCTATCTAGTGACAACATATTATGCAACATCTTTTAGAGTACATAGTGGCATTTACACCAATCTCTGCCCCCGCACTGGGCTTGATTTACCGAAGCTGGAGAATGCAAAATCTGGTGCAGCTCTGCATAGAAACCAATCAGCTTCCAGGTTTTTTACCCCAAAGCTTAAATTAAACAAGCTGAAGTTAGAAGCTGATTCACAATGGGGTAGGCGCTCCCTATAGGATAATATGGGATGACCAACTACAGTGAGGGGGGAGGGGAGGGTTAATTTTCTCCTATGTGTCCTAAAACGTAGTGTTGTAAACTAAAATAAATATCTAAATAGGGTTTGCAAAAACCACATAGACCCTAGTGGTGGTCTGTGGAGACCACAAATAGATTGTGCCAAATTAATAGCACTCTTTAAGTGATAAGAAAATCATAATAAATGGTGAACACATGAGTATGAAAGGTGTGATCTAAACACCTATATTTGGTAGTGATACAATTTCAAAAAGAGACCATCATATGGTATAGTGATTTAACATTGAACAGAAACCTAAAAATGCACCTCTACCTACTAATTCAGGTATATGCAAATAACACCAAACAAATTATAAATAGTAATCGTAGTCCATAGAGTGATGAATTTCTACAAAAAGCGTGTATAGATTTTCTTCAAGCAAAGCCGTGACTGAAGTGCTTTTTAAATGTTCTTAGTGACTTTTGGGCTCCCCCTCAAGGGTCCCCACTCACCGAATCCAACAACCCCGAAGGGGCATACAGCATATGATTGTATCATGCACGATCTCCTCACCACCGCAATCGTGTAGGGCACCCAGGGTAATCTCCGATCTCCGTACTGATGATTAAATTATATTGATGGTAGCTCCCTCATGGAAAAAAGGAAATATATGGCTCCCATAGTGTAGTAGATAAAAAAAAATTTTATTGACAAATCTCCATATTATAAATGTCAAAAGGTAAAAATTGAAAAAAATTGAGAACAAGCCAAAAACGAATTAAAAATACAAAATTAAAAATAAAAATAAAAAATCCAGCAACAGTATATCAGATACACCACAGATCAAGGTGCAGATACCATATGTGGAACGTGCCAAAAAATGACCCAGGTGTAACTCAGCAGTAGTGCTGGTGTTTGCACTCCACCTGCGTTCCAAAGGTCCGTACCCGGAAGTGACATAGCGTGCGTGGCGCCGTCATACGCGTTTCGTCATAGACGTCCTCAGCGATTGGCACCATTATGTCCCAGATCTGCCCAGCAATGCCCCCAATGTTTTACCAGTGCCACCTGTCATTGCCCATCAGTGCCACCTGTCATTGCCCATCGGTGCCACCTGTCAGTGCCCATCTGTGCCCATCTGTGCCCATCAGTGCCCACCTATCAGTGCCCATCAGTGCCACACATCAGTGCCACCCATAAGTACCCATCAGTGCCACCCATATGTACCAATCAATGCCACCTACGAGTGCCCATCAGTGCTGCCTACGAGTGCTCATCAGTGCCGCCTACGAGTGCTCATCAGTGCCGCCTATGAGTGCCCATCGGTGCCGCATACCAGTGCCACCTATCAGTGCCCATCAGTGCCCATCAGTGCCGCCTATCAGTGCCCATCATCAGTGCCCGTCAGTGCCACCTCATCAGTGCCACCTCATTGGTGCCCATCAGTGCTGCCGTATCAGTGCCCGTCAGTGCAGCCATATCAGTGCCCATCATTGAAGAAGAAAATGTACTTATTTACAAAAAATTTTAACAGAAACAAAGAAAAACTTGTTTTTTTTTAAATTTTCGGTCTTTCTTTATTTGTTGCGCAAAAAATAAAAACCGCAGAGGTGATCAAATACCACCAAAAGAAAGCTCTATTTGTGGGAACAAAATGATAAAAAGTTTGTTTGGGTACAGTGATGGATGACCACGCAATTGTCATTCAAATTGCGACAGCACTGAAAGCTGAAAATTGGCCTGGGTGGGAAGGTGTCTAAGTGCCTGGTATTGAAGTGGTTAAAAAGGCTAATAACAGCTTGGGTGAAGTCTGCACTGTGTGCCCAGTCTGCACCCTTGTCTTGAATTGTATCTGTTAATATTCTCAGCCCTGCAGGGATGGGCAATCACTTCTGGCACTTGAGGTATAGTCAGTTATATCCAATTAATCTCTTCCGAATGAAACTCATAGACATTACATGGCTTTTACTCATCTTGGACCATTTGGCTACAGTTACCTTGAAAATTTAGCAGACATCCTGCCTATCAATCTTAGGGGAATTTTTTCACTATGACAGAAGACCAACAAAGCATTAAATCTGAAGGTGCTCGACGGGGCAGGACTTAGGGTGGTGGGGGCCCCTGGGCTTGAGTCACTTTCGGGCCCTACTTTCTATACATATGCACAGCTCTATAAAACAGAAATAGAAAAGGACAAGGTGCGCCAGACCCAGTGCAGTATTAAAGAACTTCTGTTTAATTGGACAAGACAAAACAGCCAAATGGCTACTCACAAAAGTAGATAATATATAAGCGTATAAGTGGGGGATACTGTACTGGTATTTTTCCTGGGTCCACGAATAATAAAGGCAATAAAAATGGATAAAATGATAATTACCGTATTTATCGGCGTATAACACGCGCCGGCGTATAACACGCACCCCAAGTTTAGGAGGGAATTTTAAGGAAAAAACTTTTAGGAGGGAAGTTTAAGGAAAAAAACTTACATTTAAATGCCCATCAATGCAGCCTTATCAGTGTTCATATGCAGCCTTGTCAGTGTCATTGCAGCCTTGTCAGTGTAGCCTTGCCCCAGTGTGATTGCAGCCTTTCAGTTTAAAAATGGCGCCGCCAAGACACAGAGCCAGCTTTCGGCCGCTCTTGGCAGCTTTGGGTGGCTCTCGGCCGCGCTCGGCGGCTTTTGGAACGGGCGGGCCCCCTATTGGCCGGGGCCCATGGCCTTGAGCCCCGTCAAGCCCAATGGAAAGTCCGGCCCTGGTGCTCGAAGATCTGGCCATTTTCATTTCTATCAGGCAACAATCTAATGTATGTTAAGTACCAGGTTCCATATATTCCATATGAGGAATAAAAACTGGTTAGGTTATTGTTTACCCCCTGAAAAGTCAGCACCAAACATATCTGCAGAATGACCCCCCCCACCTTCATTGGCCTGCAAACATACCTAAAGGCCAATACAATTGTGCCTATTAGTCCAACTGCTGGCCAACTTCAACCCTTATGGTCATTTAGGAAGCCAAAAGACGCTTTATTTTACTTTATGTGATGAACCTGATCTTTAAATCATTGGCCAGATAAGTAACACATAGGTCACAACTTCCTTCCGACCCAATCATAAACTTACTGGGTTCACACTGCTGCAATCCGATTTTGATCCAGTTTTCAGTGCAATCATGTAGTGCAACTTGGATGCTACTTTGAAGTGGTTTGCTTTATTTATGGGGCCAAAATCGTGCTGGAATTGCACCAAAGTAGTACAGGACCCTTTTCCAAAACCATACAGAGTTGCATTGATGTGAACGGGCATCATTGAAAACAATGTGATTTCCATCTGCGATTCTGTGCGACTCGAGTTGCATCTGAAATTGCACTAGTGTGAACAAAGCTTAAATAAAAAGCTACACTTGTGTAGCTCCATTCACTACAAACAATAATATTAACATGAGAAGTCTGAAGTGTTGTGTATCCTCACAGGGTCCAGTTTGTTGGAAATATTCATGCTGAAGCATTACTAGGATTAGAAACCACCATTAGTTTAGTTTACATTTGTTAAAATTTAAAGACTGACCAAATTCAGGAATCAATATTTTTTTCAGACTTGTCTGACATGAGAATGTAGTCATTATGGTTATGTGGTTATATTGTTTTCTGAAGTTACTACATGAGGTTACAAAACATTATTTTCCACTTGTAAAATAGGCTTTTTGAGGTTTTTGAGAGTCTGGTCAAACAGTGTAACTGGAATGCAAGCACCATGTAAATGTTTCCAAGTATAGTCTGGCATAAACCAAACTGTATTTCCTGTGACTATACAACACTTTCAAGTATGTATGTAAGGTCTAGACCTTGGCAGTATTACACTGCCCTTGGTTACCTATATTTTAGATGAGGTTTGCTCAAAGATGTACTTAAAGATATAGGGGTTCATTTACTAAAACTGGAGAGTGCAAATTCTGGTGCAGCTCTGTATAGAAACCGATCAGCTTCCATGTTTTATTGTCAAAGCCTAATTGAACAAGCTGATGGATGTCTATCATAGTCTACTAATACCAAACCAAATATTGGGCAAAGAAATATGCTAAGTATTGTACAACTAAATACAAAAGGCTGTAATTTCATTAGCAGAAATAGCAACTTACTCACCTGACGCTTAGAAAATATATGGTGCCTGCTTAGCCCCCCTACACCCATTGTGCACTTACAGTAACGGAGAGTGGGGTCTAAAGCCTGGTACACACTATGAGTCTTTTCCATTTAACCCAGCTGGTTGAAAGAAACAAAAAACTTAGCCATTGGCTGAGAGTGCTGATCGGGAGCTGGTTGGCTGCTGGATTTCCAGCATGCTTGTCCGACAGAAGACGGCCGTACACACGGGCTGAACGTCGGCTGCTTTTTATTGAACCTGCCGATGACACTCAGCATTCTGCTCACGTTGTGAGTTTTTTTGTGCTGGCTCACAAAGAAGGATTGCACAGACCTCCCATATGCTAAGTGCACAACAGGAGGTGAGAAGGTTACAGCCAATGGGTGAGGATGCCACAAGTTGACTCGTTGTAAACTTTAAATAGTCTGTCAAATGCAACACAGAAATCTTTTGAGAGCCAGGTTGCTCTTTGCAATTAAAGTGATAGTAAACTCTTGTGTTTTATTTTTACTTACAGGTAAGCTTATAATGGTGTTTAGGAGATAAATAAAATTTCTCCTAAACGTGCAGTTTAGGAGATATTCTAGTGAGGAGCAGCTGGTGACATCACCGGCACTTGCCCATGCCGTTCCTTCAGAGCTGTGTGCCGCGGTCGAGACTCCTGCACAGATGTGCGGGAGTGACGTCATCGCAGCCAGTCAGATGACCGGAGTCCCCGAACGCGGGAAGGAAGACCGGGTGAAGATGGAAGCCTCTCCAGCAATGACAGTGTACCGCTGGAAGGCTTTGTTTTAAGATAAGTCTTTCATAATGTGCTAGTATGAGGTGCATACTAGCACATTATGATATTGCTTTGCAGGTGGAAACTGTTTTTTTTTTTTGTTAAAGAGTGTACTACCACTTTAAGCCCAGTAAACCCATTTGTAGGCCTAAACCGGAATAGAAAAATGATTGAGAAGGATAAATTCAGTACATACTCGGTGATTGATTTACTAAAGGAGTATAGCATGTTCACTTAGCAAAGGGAATATCCACTTAGCTTAGTAAATGAGGTTAAGCTAAGTAAAAATTCACTTTGCCTAAAATACCCAATCTGCTAGGAAAATTGATAAAAAAACAGGATTTTGCTTGCATATGATTGGATGACTGAAGTTAGAACAGCTTCACTTCTTTACTAAGCTAAGCAAATGTTTACTTATGCGGGGTTGGCTGTACAGGTTCTGAGCTTGTCTAATTAAATGATAAATACTTTAATGTCCCATCATTGGAATACTGAGCTGCCTTCCTTTACTTTCTCGACTGTTGTGCTGAATATCAGCTGTTAATATAACTTGGAAATATTTCTCTTCTGCTCGCACAAGGCTAGATCAGCTTTAAGAAATCAAAAGCAAGGGATCCTAAAACAATTAAACCAGACAACTAATGTTATTTTTTTTCAGCTGTCTGTCACGCTTAATAGAAATGGCCACTGTACTATAATTCTGTTGGCTTAAAGGGTTATACCTTTACAAAAAAAAACACTGCCTATTCAGGTAAGGGGCACCAATAGATAAAAAAACAAACCGTGAAGCTTTGACTAAAATTGGATAATGCCCTTGCTAGACGTGTAGGCCATTTATGCATCTCCAGAAACCTAGCTGAATAATTCCCAAAGATGGCATCATCCTGTCCTGCCTTGTTGCTATGATGTTGCCAAGACACTCCCAGCCATTACTTCTCACCCCAGTTTTCACAAGAATGAGCTTTCCAATTATTGCACATGTGTGGTCCACTATGTCCTCCATCAAAGAATTGATGAGCTCAGAGCTACCAGGCTCTCTCAGGCGAGAGAGAGAGAGTGCATACAAGGGGATTTGAATCAGTGGGGAGTGTCTTAGCAATGTCCTAGCAACAAAGAACGATGAGATGATGCCAAATCTGGGAGTTTTTTGGTCAAGCTTTGAGAGGTACATAGATGACATCATACTTACCTACTGTGTGCAATGGTTCTGCACAGAGCAGCCCCAATCCTCCTCTTCTCAGCTCCCCCGCCAGAGCTCCTGGCTCCCCCCCGCCAAGTGCCCCATAGCAAGCTGCTTGCTATGGAGGCACTTGTGCATGCTTGATCCTGAGCCACCTCTCGGCCCCACGCCTGCTTCCTCCTCAATGGCTGTCTCTGAGCTTATGAGAGGGGAGTGAGCCAAGAGAGCCACTGCTGTCATGGACATCGCTGGATCGAGATCTGGCTCAGGTAAGTATAAGGAGGGGGGGGGGGGGCTGGGGGGAGCTGCATATTTATTTCAATGCAAAATGCATTAGGGTAAAAAAAAAAAACGTTACAACCACTTTTTCTTTGGCCAAAGCTGCAGTTTGTTTTTATCTACAGGCACCCTTTATCTGCTTAGGTAGTTTTTTGGTAAAGGTGAACTAACCCTTTAATGATAGGCATGATTGGCTTCTGAGAAGGTTTCCACCCCTTTGCTGGGAATTTAGTGCAGTGTGAAAGAATGTTAGAAAATAGACTGAAGAATGCTTGTAAGCATAAAATATTATTTGATTTTCAAATAAAAGTGCAATCAACCATGATAGTTGTAAATAAGCTACACCCTTATGTTAATGAATAATGCCCAGTGTGAAAACAATGTACTGCTAGTTTTGAAACTTACTACCATAACACGGATTGTAGAGTTTGAGGCTGTAGAGGTTGTGGAGGCTGCAGTTCATTAAAATGCTAACTGAAATTTCTATTTTAGGAGAACCCTCAGGGAAATAAGAAAGAAGAAACTGAAAGTCTAGAAAATGACTGCGAGGAGGGCCAAGAGAACTGTTTGAGCATTGAGCAGAAAATTAAGGACTCTTCTTTAGATGGTTCCCAGTGCTCTCCCTCCCCTAATTCCCAGGAGAACCTGGACACAGACATATCAGAGGATTCTGATGAAGAAGTCGACATTGAAGGAGACAAAGGCTATTACAAGTGTACCCACTGATATCTTTCTCACCAAGGACCTTTAAACTCAGCTTGCACTTTAACAGGAGCTGGATTCTTCACCCCCCTAATCTTACTGTGGGGTAAGGACGAGGGTAGAGTTTGATGTATCGTACAATGCCTTAGCTGCAATATAAATAGTGGAGGTAAGGGTCAAATGTCTATGTCGTACTGTACATTAACCTAAGGGGTTTAATCGTTAGACAGGGCATGTTTTAATAATATACAAGTGCCTATAAATTTTGATAAAAGTAGACTTGAAGACTTTCCACTGGATTTGATAAACTTTTCTAAAGTTTTAAATCAGCCTTAACAGACTGCTATCACTTGGCAAATGTCAACTGTAGCGGATGCATATTAAGTAATGGGGTTGATTTACTAAAACGGGAGAGTGCAAAATCTGGTGCAGCTGTGCATGGTAGCCAATCAGCTTTTAACTTATGCTTGTTTAGTTAAGCTTTGACAATAAAACCTGGAAGCTGATTGGTTTCTATGCAGAGCTGCACTAGATTTTGCACTCTCCAGTTTTAGTAAATCAGTCCCATTGCACCAAGCAATAATAAAGCATGTTAGGTTTACCACAACTAATACCAGGTTAGCCCATCAGTGTAACCTGGTATAATGTATACGTGAACTGATACTTGACATGTTTGTTACACACATTTTTTATTGAATAATGAATCGATTCATACTAGGAATTGCATTTCACAAATCATATTTTCATGATTTGGACTTGCGAACTAGAAAAAAATCTCTGGGTTTGACTTCTCTGTAGCTAAAAACCAAAGTAAAATGACCGTTTTCCAAAGCAGAACCAGTAACCACAGTTTTTGAGTAAACATGGAACAACAAGTTTTGGTGTTTTATGTAATATACTACTGTGCTTTCAGTTTAGGCTTGGTTCACAAAAAATTCATGCAAACTGCATGATTACAAATGTGCCTTTTCAGTGCTTTACAATGCATTTTTTAGATGTTTCATTTAGGTTGATTTCAATGGCGAAATGCAGGTCAAGTACCAAAATTAAAGTATACAGGACTTTTTTTTTATTCCAAAGCATTACAATGCAATGCATTGGTAGGACATTGGAAGCATGGCCTGCTGAAGACAAAATTATTTCCCTTGTCTGTGCATCCTGGCTAATGCATCAAGATGCTTGACAGTGTATCCTACACGGACAAGTTCTTAGTGAAGGCAGCTCTCTAGGTCTCTGATTATTTCACAGAACATGGTGCTTTATGGTAAATGTATACATTGTAATTTTCATAAAAAAGGTTTTGATTCAGTTAAAACATTTCCTGCTCCAGATATCCTCTCTATTTTCTCTACACTATTCTTTCAATATAATTCTATGTGATAATAGCCACCATAACCTTAATGGCTTACCATGTGAGCTCATGGAGTTTGACAGATGTAAATTAGACAAAATGATTTCATTGTTTACCATTTATAATGTCAATTATTGCATATTTATATATGTATTTTTTCATGTGGTAGGCATTCATATTTTGACTATGAGTTGAGTCTGCATAATTTAATGTTGGGATGGGAATCTTTTTTTAGTAGAGCTGTTGGGATTTAGAGAAGTCATTTTCACACTAGTAAAGCGATGGACCTGACTTTTTAAGGGTGAGATCAGGCAAAGTGGCAAAAGTGAAAAAAACATAACTTCTTCACATGATTGTATGTAATGTAATGTGAACACAGGTGCTCTTTATTTTATTTTGTCTAATTTTACAATTTCAAAAATTTGACTTTCGAAAATTGGGCACAGTTTGTGTTTCTTCAAACACCAAATCATGCACAAGAGAACTAAAGTAACTGTGTTTTCTTATACATTTTAGTAGAGGAGGGGGTGGGGGGTCTTAATGTTACCCTGTAGAAAGGGGTACACTTTACATTTTCAGTATTCCTTTAACCTGTTTGCAGATCTGAAGTTAAATTGACATCTTTTGGTAAAACCACACAAAAACTGGAAATCAAAGCTGCCTACTGTTGCAAAAACATCCATCTAACACCAATAAATAGTGCTGTTTCTTAAGTATCGGTTCTTAATAACAGTAACCTATAGCAACCAATCAGAGATCACTTTGCTGAAGTCAGACCAGATAAAGATTAGTTTTGGTTAGATGTTAATGGTCATTGTCTTTAACAATTAGAATTCTTCATGGAATTTGACCAGTGGTGCATTATTTTCTATGCACTGGTGTATGTATATTTGTATATATATATATATATGTTTATTCATGTCCAGATCTCAAAGAAAAACTGTTTTGAATGTAAGTTAACCTGAATCCAAAATATATTTGACCAGAAAGTTTACTGTTTTTATATTGTATATATGTAATTTATATATGTTTTGTACATGTTCTGTAATTGTATACCTCAGGTTGTTTATATGACTTGTACATATACTTTTCCTAAAACAATGAAAATATATTTAATTTTTTTTGACTAAACCTGTGGAATAAAAACGAAAATTTAAAAGAAACTTTGTTGTAAATTTTAATTTTTAATTAAAAAGGACCTTGAGAATAGCTACAAATGTTATACAAGATAACACAAAGGGGGTTTTCAACAGAGGAACGGAAGAAGGTAATGAGAAAAAAACAACACGTAGCTATGAGTCAGAGCAGCTTATATTGATTAATAAGGATTGGGATGCCTTGGTAACATCCAAAAACGGTCAGTCAATGACCTCTCTGTAGTTAATAAAGGTTATCTTATTTCTCTGAAATGACTTGTTTCTGGGAACCATACCAGAAAAGGGAAAAACATTATCCTATTAAAGTATCTTCGAAACAATTGCTACAGTCTATGTAACTTGCCATTCGTACAATCTATGAGCGCTACCGATCAATGTAACAATACTTGATACCTTGTATATGCTGTGCTGTTAGGCTGGCTATACATTATACCATTTTCTTGTACAACTTTCCTTTAGATTTACTAAAACCATATAATATAGACTTAAACACTTTCAATTTGTATGCAGTCAGGCAGGCCCTTGCACTACATAGTTGAAGATAAATCTAAAGGAAATTAAATAAGAAAATTGTATAATGTACGTCCAGCTTTATGTTATACTAAATATATTACTAAAACCAATCTTATTTTTTTTTTATTATTTGATAAAGGAAATGCCTTTACCCACATCAGATCTATTCAACCCTTGCTATCCTAAAAGACCTAAACAAAAAACAAAAAGTTAGCTGATAGACTTTATATAATTTTACACATTTCAACATTTTTCATATTTCATTTGTATGAGATTTCTTTTTTCTTAAACACCGAAATATGTTTATGTTTAGGACAGAAAGTAAAAGAAAAATTATAACTCTTTTGTTTAACAATTCACTGCACATAAAATAGAACATATAAAAGGAACAATTAACTGGACATAAAATAAAGAAATATATAATATACAAATATAATATCAGTTGTTAAAGGATGTTTTTATCAATATTTTTTTTTCCTTCAACTGGTGCTTAAGGCAAACAACTCTTATGCGAGGCAAAGCCCCAATTTTGTATATCAGGTTCAGAAACTGGGGCTTATTTACTAAAGAAATAAAGACTAGTCACTTAGTAAAGTGCTTTAGAAAGTATATGTTCACCTTACTTTATAAGGAGAACAGTCACTCTTCAATACTTGTGCAAGTAATCCTTTTTCTAATTTTCCTTGCACATGATTAACTATTCAAAATGATTAAAGTTTCAGTTCATTTGCTAAGCTAGTGAATAGTCACTTTGCTTAATGAACAGTCTATCCCTTTAGTAGATCTACCCTATCTAACAGCATAAATCACATTTACTTCATAAATTAATGTTTTCATTGCTGATCTATCTGCAGTAGAAATGTCTGGTTTAAAAAAAAAATGGTGATTTTCTTTACGTTATTTTTCATTATTTTTTATTTTTCAAAAAATTCTATTATATTACTATACTTATGTTGCCACTTGTTATATTACTATTATTGCATTTGACAACTAGATTTTTGTTTCTGTCATTATACATAGGGTGTATAAGAATGCACAGGTTGCCATTATTATTAACGAGGAACTTCAGGTGGTTTGTAAAACGTTAAAATTCAGCAACTACAAATACTGAAGCTGCTGACTTAACCTCCCTGGCGGTATGATTATTTCAGATTTTAGGTGCTGAAAGCGGTACAATTATTTTGCATGGAAATTTGGCGTGTTATATTGCAGGCCTGTAATTCTTAGGAATAACACACTTAAATCTGTCCAAACAAGAGTCTAGTATACAACCCGGGTATGATAAAGTTTGAAACACAAAATCATAAATTATAATATAATAAATAATTATAACAAATAATAATATAATAATAATAAAAAATATTCAATAATGTAATCAAATCAAAAACACTGAAATTTGCTCAGTTGCAGAATTTTCACTGTCATTACTTTCAGTGTTTGATGACGGATCTCCCCACAAATCACTATGGCTCAATTCTGCAAGTGATTCTAATTCATGATCGCTGTTTTCTAGCTGGTCTAAAGCCACTTTTGATGTAAAGGGACACTTTTTGGTTGCTATGGACAATCTCCATTTTCCAGGCAGAAAGATCAGTTTTTATAATATAAAACTGCATGCAGGACACTGGACAGACCACTAGGGACAAAAGGGATGTGTAATTATTTTATACAGTACTGTAATCTGTAAGATTACAGTGTACTGTATGTATTGTGTGTTTTTAATTTTTTGAATTTGGCGCCGAACTCCATCCCACAATCTCCATTTTCCAGGCAGAAAGATCAGTTTTTATAATATAAAACTGCATGCAGGACACTGGACAGACCACTAGGGACAAAAGGGATGTGTAATTATTTTATACAGTACTGTAATCTGTAAGATTACAGTGTACTGTATGTATTGTGTGTTTTTAATTTTTTGAATTTGGCGCCGAACTCCATCCCCGTGTGTCGCAACGCTCGTAGGGAATGGAGCTCAGCACTCGGCACTGTGAATCAAGCGAGATGACAGCTCGCAGACACAGCAGGGAGACATCGCAGGATCCAGGGGACAAGATAAGTTACTTTGCCTGGATACTGCAATGTGATCCTGAGTCTGGCTTTGGGTTACCGCTTTTGGTACTGAAATTTCACCCCGAGCCAGACTCGGGAATACCGCCAGGGAGGTTAAAAAACAAATACTTACCAGCCCATAGAGTCCAGCGCTGTCCTCCCCGTAGTCAAGTCTTTGCTGGGCTTTAGCATTTTGGTGTTACCATCTTGGATTTGGGAGCCAGCTGTGACTTCCTAATGTCTTACAGCTGACTCCCCACTGTGCGGGCACGAGGCATGGCAGTGCAGTAAGGTTGGTCCTTCAGCCTCCTGGAACATGTGATGTGCCTCAGGAGGCTGCAGGTAGGTCAAACCGATGTCATTCTCACCTAGACAAGGGTTGAAGAACCAGGAATGAGTACCTGTCAAAAAAAGGTACTTACTAGTAACAGAAAAACATAACATCACCATAAATTGTTAATGTCATCACCATTCTCATGCCCCTTTTATTGCAATATACACAGCTGTAGGTTAGGCTGAAAGCATGCAGGTGATTGTTACTTATGCTATTAAAAAAGATGCGTAATCATGCTATTTGATGTCTAAAAATAAGTGAATGAAAATCATTTTTACAAAGCAATTTGTTCAGAAAATTTACAATACCTAAAGACCAAGGATTGTGCATGATATTTCCTGATGTAGAAAATATAGTGCAGTTTACAGTGCTTATTGTTTTTGTCTTTCTGTTATTTATGATTTAAGTGTATTCATAAAAGTTTCACTACCACTGAGCAACATTTTCTATATTTTTAACAAGACAATGACAATTCAGATGTGTATGAAGTGTTGTGTCATGTGTGTTACTGTGCATTGCATCCATTTGAATGGGCTGCCAACTCACCACAATGCAGCCAAATCGGACCTGCACTATGTTGCCAACACATCACAAACCATTGGGGGTTATTTATGAAAGGCAAATCCACTTTGCACTACAAGTGCACTTGGAAGTGCAGTCGCTGTAAATCTGAAGGGGACATGCAAGGAAAACAAAAAACAGCATTTAAGCTTGCACATGATTGGATGATAAAATCAGCAGAGCTTCCCCTCATTTCAGATCTACCCCTCAGATTTACAGCGACTGCACTTCCAAGTGCACTTGCAGTGCATTTTTAGTGCAAAGTGGATTTGCCTTTCATAAATAACCCCCATTGTCTGGAATGTGCATTACCATGAATTGGGAAGTAGTGCAAAACAGGTGCGTTGGATTACTCTGTATTATTGGCATTGAAAACAGGTGGCATCACAGCACAATCCACCTCCTTGCAAAGTACGCTTCACTGCATGTCACTGCAAGGTCTGAATGTGCCTTTCATTTTGCCTATATGAGTTTCATTGCCCATGCTTGCGCAATATTCTCTGTCTAAAATGTATTTTAAAGAAAGCTTTTGTAAGAGAAATGTCAAAACTGTCATTGTTCTGCAAAGTCCTTAACAAAGCATAAAAAAAAAATCACAGGTCAAAAATTGCATGAATATGATAAAGATTGCAATTAATTGCATCCCCCAATTAACGAGGTAAGAAAAAAAATTGTGGTGATTGCTCATGATGCCCCGATTTGGAGCATGTGCTACTATCCTATGATCTATCAATTGACTGCATAACTAAAATTGCGCATGAGCTTGCTTCCACTGCCTTGTGTGTCCCAATGGGGTCAACTGATCACCAATCACAACACTAAAAATGGGCAGTGTGCTCCCAGCCTTAGAGCCTGTCAGGGGTCTCCAAACTTTTCAATACAATGGCCACATCATAGATTTTTTTAATAAATAGTCATGGGCAGAAATAAAATCTACATCAGGGTCTCCATCAGAGTCCCTGGTTACATGGAGGGGGGTTAGAAGCAAAGACCATAGGCAGTCTTTGCTGACCTTAATCCTCAGTCTGTGCATTCACCACTGACCCTTTTTATGGGCTGGAGAAAACATTGTAGTAGGCTGGATGTGGTCCACAAGCTGAAGGTATGGAGTTGGATTTAGCCCACCTGATCTAGGGGTGCACAATATCAAGACACCTTCATTGTATCCTTGTATCTATGAGCATTGCAGGGAATGGTAGTTATGGCAAGATTGCACATTACAGTGGGGGTGTCTTAAAGAAGATGATTAAACAGAACTCATAAGCCAGGGGGCTTATCATGAAATCAGCGGGCCCATGTGCAAGATAAAAAGTGGGCCCTAGGCATCGATAAAAAAAATGTGGGGCGCTAGGAGTATGGAGTGTATGGTGGAGGGTATTATGTGTAGGAGAGGAGTGCAGAGTGTATGGAGATGGATAGTATGTGCACGAGAGGAGTGTGGAGTAGATAGAGGTGGGTAGTGTGTGCAGGAGAGGAGTGCCGGGTTTATGGTGGTGGGTAGTATGTGCAGCTGAGGAGTGCGGATTGTATGGAGGTAGGTAGATTGTGAAGGATGGTGTCAGTAGTTCTTTATTTTTATTATTATTTAAAAAATTTTTTTTTTTTACAATTACATTTTTTAGTATTTTTTTTTCAAAATGCTTTTGGGGGCCAGTGTATGCTGTCAGTAGGGCAGTGGACGGTGTCAGTAGAGCAATGGACAGTGTCAGAAATTTTTTATTTTTATTATTTTTTACAATTTCATTTTTTAATTCTTTTTTACAATTTATTTTTGTATTATTTTTTTCGCAATGATTGGGGGGAAGTGGGGGTGGGGAGTTGTGGACAGTGTGAGTATGGAAGTGGATGGTGTCAGTCTTTTTTTGTTCTTATTGTTTTATTAACTATTATTTTTTACAACTTTGTTTTTTATTTAAAAAAAAAAAAAAAAATATATATATATATAAATATATATATATATTTTTTTTTTTCACAGTGCTTCTGGGGAAGGGGTGGGGTATGTGGCAGTGGACGGTGTCAGTAGGGCAGTGGATGGTGTCAGTAGTTTTTTAATTTTTCTGTATTTATTTATTTATTTACAATTTATCTTGTTTTTTATTTTATTTCACAATGCTTTTTGGGGTAAGGGGGTTGGGGCAGTGGACAGTGTCGGTAGGGCAGGGGGGATGGTGTCAGAAGTTTTTTTGTTTATATTATTTTTTTACAATTTAATTTTTTTATCATTTTTTTTTAATTTTATTTTTAATAGTTATTGGATTTTTTTTTCTCAGCCCTGTTGGTGAGATATCAGGGGTCTAAACAGACATTTCCTTTTTGAGACAGAGAAAGGAACTGAGGACAGAGATTCCCCAGTCCCTTTCTCAGCATCCTCAGCATCGAAAATGAATGAACAGGAGACAGTGGCTCCTGTTCATTCACAAACTGAAGCAAACACAGTAAAACACAGTAAACGGTAAACACAGCAGCTGGCAGAATAGGAGAGGAGGGAAGCTGGCTGCGAGGGGATGGGAGGGGGGCAGAGGAGGAGCATGACACAGGGCCAGAGGAGGAAGACACAGGGGGGGCTGGAGTAGGAGCACACGGAGGGAGAGCTAGAGGAGGAGGACACGAGGAACAGTCGGGGATGAACAGTGAGGTAGGGACAGTTGCAAGCACTGATCTCTCTGTATAGCTTTTCAGCTGACAGCTGCGGGAGGGAGAGGAGGAGAAGCGGCTGTCAGCTGCTTCACTGAAAACTGTACAGGTAGATAGGTGCTTACAACTGTCCCCTCGCGGCACCGATCATCCCCCATTGTCAACCAGGGATGATCATCCATGGGTGCAGTGTAGGTCACAGTGGGCCCCCCCTCGGGGCCCGTGTGCAGTGAAAACCCTGCACATATGGATGATACGCCAATGTCTAATGCTGGGTACACTATACGTTTTTTTTTCATTCAAGCCAGCAAGCACCTGGAGAAGTCACCGTACTAACTAAGCAATGTTAGTGCAGTGATCTGACCTGCTGAGCTATTGTGTTCTAAAAGGAGTTCTGATACCCCCACTCCCTCCAGAACACACTGATCAGCGCTGGCAGCCATTGGCTGCCAGTGCTGATTGGTTGCTAGTTTTCCAGCACGCCTCTTGACAGAAGCCGCTCTTTAGACTGGCTTCTGTCAAACAGGCTGCTGCACATATGGGTGGAATGTCGGGCGGTTTCTGTTGAACCAGCAGAGACCGGCTGTTATTCAGCCCGTGTGTAAGATGGTGTGGCCTGGCCTAACAGTGCACTGACAGTGACTGTTGTGCTTCAGCTGTGCTGGATTGGGCTGGGCTTTAGTGCCTCATTATAGGGTCAACCCTGCTGATGACACTGGTCCTGGGGGGGCAAGACCAAAATCTGGGTGGGCATAGCCCACGCCAGCACCCCCATAGGTTCGGCCGGGTTTGGCGACCCCTGTCTTACATCAGTAGGCTTTGTCTCCCCATACAGGTCTATAAAATGCAAAACCCATATGAAGCAAGTCAAATGTCAATGAATTCTACATGATCCAAAAATCTCCTCAAACAGATATTATATTGGTTTCATATACACAATTCCAAAAATGGTCAACACAGGCCTTTATGGTGTCCAGAACTACATGCGCAGAGTGGCTGTTAGTGTGAACAATACCAATTCACCTATTCAGTATTGTTCTATGTTTCTAATTACGTACAAGCTTTTCTAAGCCTTATTGTCAACTTTTCCTCCTATTTTTATCAATAAAAGCGTTTCAATGTTAATAATAATGTTTTAAAACATAGGTTTGCTGTTCCTTCCATGAGCAGATGTTGTATGATACAAATGCTTGGAAACCTGCCATTACAGAGCAATACAGTGTAACTGTAACACGTTTGTATGGTTATTTTGAATTAAAGTAACTAGTAAATATATTCCCTCATGCAGAATTATAACATTTCGTCACAGTTTCCTGCACACATGCTATAGTTTTATTGGCACAGTGCAACATTTTGCAGTGCAGCCTATAAGCAATGCCGGAATGCTTTGTGGAATATCTTTCCCAGACCATATAACCAAGGTAAGGCTAAGTCTGCAGAGCAAGTCACATGTCGTGGATGTGGCACTATAATGGTTGAAAAATTTATCTTTTCAGACCTTTAATTTACTTGAACGGTATGTATCACTAATACATGGGACATGATGACACATTCTATAACCATTAGTAGTAATTAGACACTTGACAATTGTATTGCTTTTAAGCAGCTTCTGACCAAAAATGTTTCCTGGCCTCCAAATGATAAAATTGGATGCTGAAAGTGAAGAAAAACATTGTCAATGTACTATGCAGGGCAAAGCAGCATGTTCAATTTAATGGCCGCCCTGCTAGCTCCACATATCAGAGATGTCAACCTAGGAAATGGTTTATAGGGTGATAACAAAGTGGCATTCACTGTAGCAACAGCTGAGTGTGGCTAAATTGTATAAATGGCATGGCTTAAAAAGTGATACTGTGTCATATTAACAGGGTACATGCAAAGAACAAAATCCATAAAATTATATCCAGTGTGTGCAACAAAAAGTTGGTGCTGTGGCTTAGCAGTTAGGCCTTCTGCCTTACAGCACTGGGGTCCCTGATTAAAGTCTTGGCCAGAACACTGCATGAAGTTTGTGTGTTTACATGGGTTTACTCCAGATGTTCTGGTTTCCTCCCACACTCCAAAGACATGCTGGTAGGTTAATTGGCTCTTGTCTCAATTTGTCCTAGTATGTGTGTACAAGTTGGCTATACATATGTGTTATCACATTCTGCATGTCAGTTCCAAGGCAAATAGTTGGGGAGGGTTGAGAAAAGACACGGCAACCTACCATGTGAAAAATTTGCCAAGACACTTCTATGTAAAAGGCTTTCAAGTACATGAGTTATGGACATCAGAGAGCTGGTCCAAAGAATTGGTGAGAGTTGGATACAATTGAATGGATACATACATAAATAAGAAAATTGGTGTGTGTTGTCCATATATAAATGTCCACATTTTAGAAGCGGGAACAGGAACAGCAAATTAAAACATTTCTGCATTGTACACATATGAATGTATCAGGTCTACATATACAAATACAGGTCATCATGCAACTATACGAGGGCTGAGTCCAGTGTCTTGTGTATGATAGGACTCAAGGAAGATTTGTACATCTTTCTGGGATGAGAGGGAAAAAACAAGGTGGCCCCCTGGATCTTAAAGTGTGTTGACATGACTGATAGGTGCACCTTCCCTTCACTCTCCTTCTACTTTGGTTTTGGCTTCAAGCTCTAATTGGCAACTAGCAACTTGCATAGGGCTAAGGATTTTGACAGTAACAGTGCACGAACAACAAAACACCAGAGTTGTCACATTGGAGGTAGGAAAATGAATGACATGCTCCCCATACTCAGAAGTACCAGGTACTTCTCTTTGCTTATGGCCATGGAGAGAAGGAAAAGTGGGTATGTGCTGGAGGGAGCAGATGGTATTGAATTGAACCTATTGCCTTGCCCTGTATGGGCAGAGTACTTGTTTGTCCTATAGCCACAAATTTTCCTAGTGTATGGCCATCACAACAAGTATAAAAGTATAGGGGCTGTTAGAGAAAGCTTGTTTCCTGGTTGTGTTTAGTGCAGCCGAAGAAGGAACTACAGTGGCCCCTAATTGAACCCAATGAGCAATGTTTG
Source organism: Aquarana catesbeiana (assembly GCF_042186555.1). Classification (NCBI taxonomy): domain Eukaryota; kingdom Metazoa; phylum Chordata; class Amphibia; order Anura; family Ranidae; genus Aquarana; species Aquarana catesbeiana. The sequence continues at coordinate 79,871,665 of NC_133331.1, read as the reverse complement.
TATTTTTATTGTGACAAACCAGTTGTCTCATGAACATTATTTTATAGCTGACTAATTAAAGTTAGCAATACATGTATAGTTTTCTCCATTCACACTAAACAACGTAGATGGAGGAATCTTACTTGACAGTTTTTGTATTGGCTGATTGGATACAGTCACTGCTTGATTGACAATTTTCCTCCCAACTCCTCTGACAAAAGTTGATTTAAAATTATGTTGAGCTGAGTGGTGCCACCAGGGACACCCATGGCTCAAATTTTGGCCAATTCATCAGGAATGCGAAATAACTAAAAAAACAATATTAACTGAGGGGATTGCAGCAGTAGGTAGGTACTTCCCACATAATTAGAAGAGGGACTGCCCAGAAAGTGCCCACGATCTGACAGGGCAACCCAGAAAGTAGGTATATTTGGATGGGAATGTCTGGAAGGTGGGACTGAAAACTGTGGGCTGGGGTAACAGTGTCCAGGGGACTGGAATGAATATTTTGTCAAGAATGCCTTTTTCTCCAACCTGCGTGAGCATTCTCTACACTTTTAATAAATCAACCACACTGACTCAAAATAGGTTTGCAATAAATAAGGTCTGGACATTGTTTCTGCAAAGAGCCAGAGGAGCAACATTATAGCCAGGCAGCTAGAATTTCCAGAGGGAAATGGTAGTCTATGCAGTTCTATCATGGCTTTTTAGAATGGCACTAGTACTTAGATCAACATGACAAATAACTGAGTTGGGGCTAGTTTCTTTTTTTATTCCTGGAAGCCAAAAGTATTTTTATTTGTTTGCTGGCAGAATGTTTCATGTCAAATCAGCATGTATAACCTTTTTAGAACAACTCTGGTTTTGTTTTTTCACTCTCTTTTATCAGGGGATTCAACTTGAAACGGTTATCATTTAGCAGGAAGGCAAACATAGAGGCCCATTTTTGTTAATGATTTGGAGAAGTTCACCAATTTCGACATGACATTGGGTGATCAATCTCCTGTTTTATGTACCTGTATTTTTAGTCATTAAGTACATTGGCCTTTGAAATGAAAAACTCAAACAAAATAACATATTGATTTTCCACTTTTTGTGCTGTACTTTGACTTTTAAAATAACACTTACATCTGCAAGTTAAACAGTTTTGCAATAGATACCAATAGCGATAGACAAGTATTACATTGTTCTAGGAGGGAGAAATATATTAGACTGAGCCCACAATTCAAGGTTAGCATGTGGTTTAATAGCTAATATACCATCAGTAGGGTGTCACCAATGCCAAAGTAACAACAGGGAACTGCGATTGGTATGGGGCTAAGTAGCAACTATCCACAATGACCTATTCATGCAGGTCTTAATCATTATCAGTCATTTAGGATGAATTTTAAGTACCGCCATATATGTACAGTAACTGTGAGCATGATGTTTAAAGCCCATCTTCAGGAATTTAAAAAAAGTACACACTTACAGTAGGCCCAATGAACATGCTGCATTTTTATGCAGCCCTGAGTGTTGTGAGCAACTACACCGCATCTCAACATGGAGAAATACACATGTATTGCAGAGAGGTGCTGCATGTTTTTTTAGTTTTTTGTTTTGCTAAAACATACACTTTAAACACTGTGCAATATTCTGGCTTGAGCAAGATCAGCAGGGATGATCACATGATAACTGCATGTACAGTAAGCTATAATCATTACGCAACTAGTTTTCTCATCCTACCAAAAAAGTCATCAAGCAAACAATGATCAGCTGCTGGAGTCTTCTTCACCTCATCAGAGATGAATGACGTGATCTGCATTCAGGTAAATTCGATTTGATATATTTTAGCAATTTTTAAATATATTGATAGATATGGACATGTAGACTGATCTAATCCAGTCTTCTCAGCCAGGATCCAATGGACTCTTAGAGCCCCTCTAAAGGTTGCAAGGGGTTCACTGAGTAATGAGAAATTTCTGACTTTAAGATAAACTACCACTGACCCCAATGATCTTTTTTACTTGTATGGGGAGCATTCTTTTCACTGACCACCAATATATGTAGCATTCTTTCAACGTACCAACGAAAGGTGCAATTTCCCCTCTGACCTGCAAAGTAATAGGGTCTTAATCCAAATTACCAACAATGTAAGGGGGTCTTTTCCCCACTGACTACCAAAAGGAGCCTTTCTCCGCTGATTATCTATGTAAGGGAGAATTTCACTGACCACCAATACAAAGAGGTATGTCTTAAGGGGGAAGCTGCCTTACTGTTCATGCTTATGTGCCATGAGCTGTAGATACAGTAATTATTAGCAGGGTTTCCTGAGACTTTAAAGTTATTTCAAGGGTTTCTCCATTAAAATAATTGAGAAACATTGGTCTAACCTTTACAGAGTCATGTAATTCCTGGATGCTGAACAGTAGAGTTCAAATGTGTGATTTGCTAAGAAAGGTCAGATGCATCAAGTTCACCAAATTCACGCAACTTACATATTACTTTGCTCATGCACTCCTCATACACAGGTCTGTTATCAGGAAGTTACATATGGAAATCCTTGTTTGTGGCCAAACCTGCTGCTATCTGAATCTAGTGACATATTTCCATGTATGGGAATCCATAAAGCCCATGCCCAATTTTTTTTGTTTTGAATTGAGTAGGAAGTAGTCAGGATTTCATGTTCTGGGGACTACACTGGGGACTACACTGGAGGAAACGTCTGCACAGTGATAGACAAGGAAGGACAGGCAGGCCTCTCATAAGCTTACATTTCAATGATAGAACCTCCTCACCTTGTAGGTACCTGTTCTTGTGTAAACCACAGTCAGAGAGAGTCTTTACTTATCAACTAAGTGTAGCCAAGCTTCCATAAATTGGGTGTTCAGGCAGAAAGATAACAGTATTGAGGGAATAGGTTTCTGAACTGATGATAATAAATGTAATTGGATAACAAATAGTGATCTCTTGCAAGTGGCTGACCGGGATAGCCATGTTCCCTAGCTGCTCCTGGAATGTGCATTACTACATACTTTCCATTATTTGCTAGTCACACCCGTACAATTGACTAAATCATTTTTAAAACAGGCCTGTAAGTGCTGCAGTGGAAAGGCAGAAGTGGTTTCTCAGACAACTGCTGGCTGCTAATGACCTGATCGCCGAGGCCTGCTAACTCAAGCAAAAAGTTGTTGATTGCTTAATTGAATGTAAATTTTGTAGCTCGGTTGGTCAATTACCTGATCTTCCTACGTCCTTTCAAATCAATAAACTACCGTTCTGACAACAGCCTCATGATATCAATGGGATATTGTTCCAGGTATTAGGGAAAATAGATTTGCTGATGGGACAAATAATCACTGCAAATATTTGATCCAATGTTCTTAAGTTCCATTATGGTATTGTATGGTCCCATTATTACATGAGAGGAGATGGCTAATGATGGAAAATTACAGGATGAAGCTCAGAATATATTTAAATGTATTTACCAATGAAAAGTAATGTTAATATGACATAATAAACACGATATCTTCTTAGGAGAAGCTGTCATTTTTTAAAGAAAAACTTGACTACATGCTTTATGTAAAATAGTTACAGAGTATAGGTCACATACAGTTTAGACAATCTACAACCATTTCCCCAAAAAAACAGTCTATGATGTCTTTTTAAAAGCCTTTGTCACCTACATGGGGCTAAAGAATGATGAACATCCAACTGGACCATGCAGGTTGCCAACATCCCTCAAGTACAATATAAAGAGGGTACCCCAGTCTGGGCTGTCTGGACAACTGTCATGTATTATTACCATCTACACCATTGCTTTTAGTGGTTTTGTATATTTTTGTATATTTTGTGTAATATGTATAATCCTTTTTAATGATATTGTGAATTTCAATAAATCTTTTTTAGATTTATGTTTTCTTGTGGTTGCCGTTAAAGTCCCATACATTCGGGGGTACCCTCTTTATATTGTCACATACATGAACATAAACAAACATAAATCTAATTGTTAGTCTCAATTAATTTTAAGCCGTGTACACATGATCGGATTTTCTGATGGGAATTGTGTGATGATAGGCTGTTGGCGGAAAATCCGTCCGTTTGCACGCTCCATCGGACGATTGTTGTCGGATTTTCCCTGGATAAATGTTGGATTGCAGGCTTTAAAATTTTCCGCGGACAAATGTCTGTTGTCGGATTTTCCGAGTGTGTGTACACAAGTCCGTCGGACAAGTCCAAAGTACAAACACGCATGCTCGGACGCAAGGACGAGCCATAAGCGGTTGGTCTTGTAAACTAGTGTTCGTAATGGAGAATTAACATTTGTGACGTGGCAAATTATGAAATCTCGAAATGCAGCGCACATTCTCTTCTTTTTTAATGGGATAATAATGAAGCTGCTTTGCTGGTGATACTGATGGAGTTATTGCAAAACATTTTCAAAGGCTTTTTTCTTTCTAGTGATATCAATTATAATATTATTATGCTTGTTTTTTTTTTTTTGGTGCAAATTAACACAACACTATCCCGTAGTTTTTAAGATCAAAGATACAACTATGTTGGTGTCCCTTGTTAAAAACCCCTTCCCGCCGACCGTACGCATATCTGCGTACTCGGATTTCGGGGGTTATACCGGGATGATGCCCGCAGCTGCAGGCATCATCCCGGGACCGTTGTTTAGAGCGGGCGATCGGTTATCCGTATATAACAACCGATGCGGCTAAAAGCCGCTCGGCTGTTATACCGGAGGAGCGGGAGGGGACATCCCCCCCTCCCGCCGCCTCCTGCCGCCTCCCGCCGCCTCCCGCCGCTCTTACCGGGCCTCCCGTGCGATCGGGAGGCCTGGTGTCCAATCGGGTACCTTCGGCAGCTGGGGGCGGGCTGGAACGAAGCTGTGGGCGGCTTCATTCCAGCCTTCTCTTTTAGACCCCCCATCCCTCCATAAAGAGTACCTGTCACCACCTATTACTGTCACAAGGGATGTTTACATTCCTTGTGACAGCAATAAAAGTAAAAAAAAAAACATTTTTTTAACACCATTTAATAGTATAAAAATAAATAAAATAAATTAAAAAAAATTTTTTTTTTAAAGCGCCCCCGTCCCCGCGAGCTCACGCAGCGAAGAAAACGCATACAGAAGTCGCGCCCGCATATGTAAACGGTGTTCACATCACACATGTGAGGTATCGCCGCGATCGTCAGCAATAATTCTAGCCCTAGACCTCCTCTGTAACTCTAACCTGGTAACGGTAAAAAAAATTTAAAGCGTCGCCTATGGAAATTCATAGCTACCATAGTTTGTCGCCATTCCACGAGTGCATGCAATTATAAAGCATGACATGTTTGGTATCTATTTACTCGGCGTAACATCATCTTTCACATTATACAAAAAAATTGGGGTAACTTTACTGTTTGGATTTTTTAAAATTCATGGAAGTGTCCCTTTTCCAAAAATTTGCGTTTAAAACACCGCTGCACAAATACCGTTTGATATAAAATATTGCAACAATCTCTATTTTATTCTCTAGATTCTCTGCTAAAAAATATATATATATAATGTTTGGGGGTTCTAAGTAATTTTCTAGCAAAAAATATGGATTTTAACTTGTAAACACCAAATTTCAAAAATAGGCTTAGTCATGAAAGGGTTAATTTTATATTGTATTTTTTAAAATGTAACTGCCTACTCCAAAACTGTCATTTGAGGTAAAACACATAGCCAAGTATTATTCTCCACAATTTTTTTATTGTGCATTAAAAAAAGAAAACAAATAAAATTAGACATGCTATCTGCCAATAGAACTTAACCAAAAAGTGCATTCTATGCATCCAAAAATATAGAAATATTTATAGAATAAAATCATTATTCAAACAAAAAATAAAATAAAAGCCTCATGCACGTGTCCTGCTTCTTAATATAGGGGGTCAACAATGCCAAGAGTTGGTGAAAGCAGGGGTCCATCATCCGGAGATAATTTAGAAAATCATCCAGATAATTCTCCTGGAGCTCCCGCAGCAAAGGCATATGACATAATTGGTCACGAATAATAAAGCAACCAATTTTTGGTCCAATAAATCCTCCTCCTCCTGTTCCTGGACTGGACTTGGGTCAAAGCAATAACTCCAAGGCCAATAATAAAATAACACGTTATCTCCTCCGATTCCGTAACATGGCTGGTTGATGAACCGAAATGAACTTAAAACTGCAAATTGAATAGTGCGAAATGAAAAGTGCGAACTTCTACTAACACAAAATTAGCAGAAGGAGCACAAAGGGTAGCGCCTGACAATTGAACTTCCTCTTTTTCGGCTCGTAGTACGTCTAGTACGTCACTACGCTCATGTTTGTTGGCTGACAATTGTGTACCGTTTGCCTGCAAGACAAAATTCAGGCACACGTCTTCGGACAAAAGTCCGAGGTTTTGTCTGTGGAAAATCCGATCGTGTGTATGAGGCTTTACCAAGTAAGTCATAGCTTAGTTGGCCTGAATTAGGAGAAAATTCAGTTCTCATGATACAGTACAGTCTTGTTATGGCCTATTCCAGCATAAACTATTAGAGATCATTTTCTCTTATAGAGTATACAGAAGAGGATGGGCCAAAACACCAAGGGGTCAGTTCACTAAAGCGTGTTTCATACATCTCTGCATTGGGGGAATGCTCTCATTCACACTTTTATTTCTGCATTGCATGTTACATGCATTGACACATTGCAGTGCCATTCATTTCCAATGCAGTAAGGCAACACACATGCCTCATAGTTGACTGAAGTGTGGTCGCAAATATTTTTTCTGTAATGTCCAATTCTTGGCACGTTTTGATGCATTGGAAGTCCATTGGTTTCAGTAGACTGCCTTAATCCAACACACATTTAGACATATTGCGCGTTAATGCAAGTGCATTACCATACCACAAATGCATAGGTCATTCTTTTTTTTTTTTCAGTTCACAAAAGGTTTTATCACACAGATCAGCTGAAGTTACCACATATACTTTGATCAATTTTTGCAGTGTTTTGAGTCATTTCACAAAGATTATCACAAATTATTGCTCCTTAAGGCTGGCTTCACACTTGTATGCTACAGTGTGTTGTGTTAACATGCATCAATGCGCATTGTGTCAAGGTAGCCTATTTTTTTAATGGGCTGCCAATGGACCAAGGCAGACAAATTAGTGAATTTACCCTTTGGTTTCTGAAGTTTTTGTGTTTTTGATTTCTCTGTTAGCTGTTCTTCTATCACAAAGGAAAAAGGTTAAAGTGTGAATAATGTGCCAAGGATGTGCCAGTCGGTAAATTAAAGTCAGAAACAGTTATGCATGGGCCCAGTCTTTTTACCACCCTTTACATCCCCTGTAGGTTGTTTGTAGATAAACATAAAACTGCTAACGGGCAACATAGAGTAGTGTTGTAGAGAAGGATGGCGATAATCTTTCTAACTGTATCTTCTTAGGGTACATTTTGTATGAGCAATATGAAACTGTAGCACTCAATTGAAGTCCAAATTTGCATCTGACAACTGAACATGTTAAGTCAAGAGTGAGCAGTTGCCTGAAAGGTTGAGTACATGGCCAAAGGCCTTTGCATGCACATACAGTGAGGGAAAGAAGTATTTGATCCTCTGATTTTCTACGTTTGCCCACTGACAAAGAAATGATCAGTCTATAATTTTAATGGTAGGTTTATTTTTACAGTGAGAGACAGAATAACAAAAAAATATCCAGAAAAACGCATTTCAAAAAGTTATAAATTGATTTGTATTTTAATGAATGAAATAAGTATTTGACCCCTTCGCAAAACATGACTTAGCACTTGGTGGAACAAAAAACCCTGGTTGGCAATCACAGAGGTCAGATGTTTCTTGTAGTTTGCCACTAGGTTTGCACATCTCAGGAGGGATTTTGTCCCACTCCTCTTTGCAGATCATTAAAGCGGAACTGCAGTCTGCTCACATAATTTGTAATATAAACATCTTTGCCATTCTGAAGCTTCCCTCCAACCACTTTGCATATTATTTTATATATACTGTGATTCTGTACTTGCCAAATATGCTGCAGAAATCTCCCTCCACTAAGTCTAGCAGCAGCAATTTTAAATGTGGGCAGCTGAAGCTGTTGCCTGTTCACTTCCTGGATTTACACAGACACACAGAGGCACACCTCCAGCTCTGCAGCCCTGCAGCTCTCATTGGCCCTCGTATGACTCATTCCCCCTCCCTTCCTGGCAAACTCTCACGAGAGTGAGAGAGAGAGCTGTACATGATGTCATAAGCCTAGGCTAATGACCAGACAAGAAACAGGAAGTGGGCTGTATAAGGTATTTACTGGCAGAAAAAAAAATGTTTTATTATCCAAAGTTAAAACAACAAGGGCAGAAGATTTATTAGATGGAAAGTTGAAAAAATGACTGAAGGTCCACTTTAAGGTTTTGAGGCTGACATTTGGTAACTCAAACCTTCAGCTCCCTCCACATATTTTCTATGGGATTAAGGTCTGGAGACTGGCTAGGCCACTCCAGGACTTTAATGTGCTTTTTCTTGAGCCACTCCTTTGTTGCCTTGGCTGTGTGTTTTGGGTCATTGTCATGCTGGAATACCCATCCACAACCTATTTTCAATGCCCTGGCTGAGGAAAGGAGGTTTTCACCCAAGATTTGATGGCACATGGCCCCGTCCATCATCCCTTTGATGCGGTGAAGTTGTCCTGTCCCCTAAGGAGAAAAACACCCCCAAAGCATAATGTTTCCACCTCCATGTTTGACGGTGGGGATGGTATTCTTGGGGTCATAGGCAGCATTCCTTCTTCTCCAAACACAGCGAGTTAAGAGCTCAATTTTGGTCTCATCTGACCAAAACACTTTCACCCAGTTCTTCTCTGAATCATTCAGATGTTCATTAGCAAACTTCAGATGGGCCTGTACATGTGCTTTCTTGAGCAGAGGGACCTTGCGAGAGCTGCAAGATTTCAGTCTTTTACGGTGTAGTGTGTTACCAATTGTTTTCTTGGTGACTATGGTTCCAGCTGCCTTGAAATCATCGACAAGATTCTCCCGTGTAGTTCTGGGCTGATTCCTCACTGTTCTCATGATCATTGAAACTCCACGAAGTGAGATGTTGCATGGAGCCCCAGATCGAGGGAGATTGACAGCTATTTTGTGTGTCCTCCATTTACGAATAATCGCACCAACTGTTGTCACCCTCTTACTAAGCTGTTTGGCGATGGTCTTGTAGCCCATTCCAGCCTTGTGTAGGTCTACAATCTTTTTCCTGACATCCTTGGACAGCTCTTTGGTCTTGGCCATGGTGGAGAGATTGGAATGTGATTGATTGATTGCTTATGTGGACAGGTGTCTTTTATACAGGTAACAAACTGAGATTAGAAGCATTTCCTTTAAGAGAGTGCTCCTAATCTCAGCTCGTTACCTGTATAGAAGACACCTGGAAGCCAGAAATCTTGCTGATTGATAGGGGATCAAATACTTATTTCACTCATTAAAATGCAAATCTATTTATAACTTTTTTGAAATGCATTTTTCTGGATTTTTTTGTTGTTATTCTGTCTCTCACTGTTAAAATAAACCTACCATTAATATTATAGACTGATCATTTCTTTGTCAGTGGGCAAACTTCTCAGTCGGTCACCAGCTCTATAGAAGGGACAGAGTGCACCTAAATGAGGAGGGTGCAAACCTGCTGGGAGTGAAGATGGCTGAAAAGTTAGAGGGGCTTTTAAACTAGGCGATGGGGGGAGGGTCCAGAGGTAGGGATAGTGCAGGGAATAGGGAACATATTCCAGAGGGTAGTATTGGGGGCATTAGGTGGTAGGTTGACTAAAGCATCTAAACCCCAGGTAAGTATAGTAACAAGTCCTATTTGCAACATCAGAACACCCAGTAAGGAGACAGTATGCGACCGGTCTAAACTATGTGGCATGTTCACCAATGCCAGGAGTCTGACGGACAAGATGGGAGAACTACAGCTACTGTTGTATGAGGAGGATTTAGATTTTGTAGGAGTTTCAGAGACTTGGTTCAACAGCTCTCATGATTGGCTGGCATCCATTTAAGGGTATTCCCTATATCGCAGAGATAGAGAGGGTAAGAAAGGGGGAGGGGTATGCCTGTATATCAAAAATGATGTACAAGTGAATGTGAGAGATGACATCACTAAGGGAGCAAGGGAATAGGTGGAATCCTTATGGGTAGAGCTGCAAAGGAATTAAACTAAGGGGAAAGTAATACTGAAAGTATGTTATAGGCACCCTAACCAGAGGGAGGAGGCGGAGGCGGACGTCCTATCACAATTTGGATTAGCGGCAAGAATGAGAATTGTCATCATAATCTGGGATTTCTTGCAGGACAATTTCATGGGTCAGATGGTAAATGCACCAACTAGAAACAATGCATTGCTAGACCTACTGATTACCAACAATACAGACCTGATCATGGATGTAGAAATACGGGGCAATTTAGGAAACAGAGATCAAAGGTCAATTAGTTTCAGTATGAATCACACGAATAGGAAATATAAGGGGAATACAAAGACACTGAATTTCACTAGAGCCAACGTCCCTAAGCTATGAGCCTTGCTAGAAGATACAAATTGGAATAAAATTTTAGGAACAAAGAACACAGAGGAGAAATGGGTATGCTTTAAGAGCATATCAAATAAGGGCATTAGCCAGTGCATCCCAATGGGAAATACATTTAAAAGAGCTAATAAAAGGCCTGGGTGGCTTAACTCCAATGTAAAAATGCATATAAAAGCAAAGGAGAAGGCCTTAAAAAAATACTAGGCTGAGGGATCATCATCAGCATTCCAACTTTACAAAGAATGCAACAAGAAATGTAAGGGTGCATTCAGGGTGGCTAAGATAGAACACGAAAGGCACATAGCGGAGGAGAGTAAGAAAAATCCCAAGAAATTCTTTAAGTACATAAATAGTAAGAAAGGGAGGTCAGATCATATTAGTCCCATAAAGAATGATGAAGGTAATCTGGTTGCTAATCGGGGGGCTTCAGTAACCAAAACTGCAATGTTTATCCTCATGACATGTCACAGGAAGCACCCTCATGGCTAACAGAGGACAGAATTAGAAATAGACTTGAAAAACTTAACATTAATAAGTCACCGGGACCAGATGGCTTTCACCCGAGGGTCCTTAAGGAACTATAATTATTATATTATAAATATATATTATAATTATTATAATTATAATAGTAATTGCCAGACCATTGTTCCTAATTTTTACATACAGTCTACTGACTGGAATGGTACCAGCTGATTGGAGAAAAGCCAATGTAGCACCAATATTTAAAAAAGGGCCAAGATACATCCCTGGGAATTACAGACCAGTTAGCCTAAGATCATTTGTATGCAAACTCTTGAAGGGGATGATAAGGGACTATATACAAGATTTTAGTAATGACAACAATATCATTAGCAATAATCAGCATGGATTCATGAAGAATCATTCTTGCCAAACCAGTCTATTTACCTTCTATGAGGAGGTGAGCTGCTATCTAGATAAAGCAAGGCCCATAGACGTGGGGTATCTGGATTTTGCAAAAGCATTTGATACAGTTCCCCATGAACGTTTACTGTACAAAGTCAGTTGGCATGGACCATAGGGTGAGTACATGGATTGAAAACTGGCTACAGGGGTGAGTTCAGAGGGTAGTGATAAATAGGGAGTACTTAGAATGGACAGGGGTGGAAAGTGGGGTCTGTCCTGGTTTTGTCCTGGGACCAATCCTATTTAATTTATTCATAAATGACCTGGAGGATGGGATGAACAGTTCAATCTCTGTATTTGCGTACGATACTAAGCTAAGCAGGCCAATCATTTCTCCGCAGGATGTTGAAACTTTGCAAGAAGATCTGAACAAATTAATGGGGTGGTCAACTACATGGCAAATGAGGTTTAATGTGGAAAAATGTAAAATAATGCATTTGGGTGGCAAAAATTTGAATGCAATCTACTCACTGGGGGGAGAACCTCTGGGGGAATCTAGGATGAAAAAGGACCTGGGGGTCCTAGTAGATGACAGGCTTTGCAATTTCATGCAATGCCTAGCGGCTGCAAGCAAAGCAAACAGAATATTGGCATGCATTAAAAAGGGGATTAACTCCAGAGATAAAACAATAATTCTCCCACTCTACAAGACTCTGGTGAGGCCGCACCTGGAGTATGCTGTCCAGTTCTGGGCACCAGTCCTTAGGAAGGATGTGCTGGAACTGGAGTGAGTCCAGAGAAGGGCAACAAAACTAATAAAGGGACTGGAGGACATTAGTTATGAGGAAAGGTTATGAGCACTGAACTTGTTCTCTCTGGAGAAGAGACGCTTGAGAGGGGATAAGATTTTAATGTACAAATGCCATATCGCACAATAGTGATAAAACGTTTCCGCGTAAGGGAATATAATAAGACACACTTTCATTCACAAAAATTGGAAGAAAAGCATTTTAACCTTAAACTGCGTAGAGGGTTCTTTACTGTAATGCTGCATACACACGATCACACATTCTGACAAAATCCATGTTTTTTTTCCGACGGATGTTGGCTCAAACTTGTCTTGCATACACACGGTCACACAAATCTTGTCGGAAATTCCAAACATCAAGAACAAGTGACGTACAACACATGCGACGGCACTAGAAAAGGGAAGTTCAATAGCCAGTGCGCCTCCCTTTGGGTCCTTCTGCTAATCTTGTGTTAGTAGAAGTTTGGTGAGCGTTGATTCGCGCTTTTCAGCCTTGTGCTTTTCAGATCAATACTGCTCTTCAGTTTGTGCTTGTGGGTTCGTATCTGGTTTTCAGTGCGTGCAGTCAGTTCGCATTTGTTTTTCAGTGCATATTATTATAGTACAAATTTGATTATCAGTGCGTTCTTGTCCGCTAGTTACTGATTTTCAGTGCGTTCTGTTAGATCGTGCTGACCAGCTGACCGTTTTGAAGCCATGTTGCAGGTACGTACTCGTCGTAGAGTTCGTGCTGTGCAGGGGCTTGGTGTTGGGATTCTTACTTTGACCCAAGCCAAGTCCATGAACAGGGCGGGGAGGAGTTCATGGACCAAGAATTGGTTACTCCAGTGTGACCAATTCTCTCATATGCCTTTGTTGCGGGAGATCCGTGAGAATAATCCTGATGATTTCAGGAATTATCTCCGGATGACGGACCCCGTTTTTCATCGTTTTTCATCGTTTGTTGGCTTTGATGTCCCCTTATATTATCAAGCAGGACACCTGCATGTGGCAAGCCATCACTCCTGGGCAGAGGCTAGTCGCCACGTTGCGGTACTTGGCGACAGGGAGAAGTCTGCAGGACATCAAGTTCTCGACATGCATCTCCCCCCAGTCTCTGGGGATCATTATTCCAGAGACCTGTTCTGCCATCATTCAGGTTCTGCAGAAGGACTATATTAGGGTTATATTAAGTTTTCTCCTTTAACATCACATTCTATGTATTTAATGTTTACTAATGTTTAGTATTTCTTTCATCATTCCCTAAATACCATGATTGTAAGATACTGTGAATGTCCCCTTTGTCCTCATGCATGCTTGAATTTTTTAAACTTCCTTTTTTCTCCTTCATGCATATTTGCCTTCACTAACTTCCCTAGCATGCTATCCTGGGCCCATACACACCTAGCCTAGTCACTTAACAATGTATTTTGTCAGCTCCATAGTACTGCTTTACCCTAAACACCCCCTAAAATGTGTTAAATGTTATTTGTGTGCTTAAATTCAGAATCCAGGGGCTTTTTTTGGGTCCCGAAATCATTTGAAACCCTCCCTCCCCCCAACCGCTAAGTCAACCGATACCAATCCTCTATCTGCTGACTTTGCCAAATCCATACAGACTATACCTACCTCTTTTGTGGTCAGATTTCTGTATGAATTCCCCAAAGCATGTAGTGAAAGGGCCTGCCATAATACTTTCAAATGGTACTGTTCAAAGTTTTGTTCTCCTATTATCTTGATAGGTAATTTCAGAATGTAAAAAAGTGCTTCAATTTGTACAGTGTATATTTATATTTTTGTATTATGACACTTCTTACCTGTCCAATGGGCTGCCAATAGTGTAAGTAAGGAGGGGCTGGCCAAAGTGGTAACACACATTATTTATGCATTCAGCTCTCAATGAAGTGGAGAAGGTTACCTGTCCAAAACATACCCCCCCCTCAATTTTTTAGAGGAGAGCCGATCAGCGGTTCTCCTGACAGGGGGGTCTGCGCTGATTGTTTATCAGCGCAGCCCCCCCTCAGATCACCACACTGGACCACCAGGGATCACCACTAGGGACCACCAGGGAAGGGGCAACATGTGGATGGCCAGGTATGTACCCCATGGCCATCCACATGTGCCCAATGTGCCCAATCTGTGCCAATCAGTGCCCACAAATGGGCACTGATTGGCACCATTATGTTTTAGTTATGCCCAGTAATGCCACGAATAAATTTTATCAGTGCCACCTGTCATTGCCCATCGGTGCCACCTGTCAGTGCCCATCTGTGCCCATCTGTGCCCATCAGTGCCCACCTATCAGTGCCCATCAGTGGCACCTATCAGTGCCACCCATAAGTACCCATCAGTGCCACCCATATGTACCAATCAATGCCACCTACGGGTGCCCATCAGGGCCGCCTATGAGTGCCCATCGGTGCCACCTATGCGTGCCCATCAGTGCCGCATACCAGTGCCACTTATCAGTGCCCATCAGTCCCACCTATCAGTGCCCATCAGTGCCGCCTATCAGTGCCCATCAGTGCCACCTCATCAGTGCCACCTCATCGGTGCCCATCAGTGCCGCCGTATCAGTGCCCGTCAGTGCAGCCATATCAGTGCCCGTCATTGAAGAAGAAAACGTACTTATTTACAAAAAATTTTAACAGGAACAAAGAAAAACTTGTTTTTTAAAAAAATGTTGTTTTTTTTTATTTGTTGCGCAAAAAATAAAAACCGCAGAGGTGATCAAATACCACCAAAAGAAAGCTCTGTTTGTGGGAACAAAATGATAAAAAATTTGTTTGGGTACAGTGTAGCATGACCGCGCAATTGTCATTCAAATTGCGACAGCGCTGAAAGCTGAAAATTGGTCTGGAAGGGAAGGTGTCTAAGTGCCTGGTATTGAAGTGGTTAAAATAAATGTTATACTGATGTTGGCCAAGAATGTTTGTGTCTAATATGCTTGCAATGTTTATGTGCAAAATTACACATTTTTTTTTCTTGTTTGACTCCACAGTTTCCTTCAACTCCACAGGAATGGCAGACTGTGGCTTCCCAATTTGCCCAGCGGTGGGACTTTCCCAACTGCGGAGGGGCAATTGATGGGAAACACGTCCACATAGTCCCACCCCCCAACTCAGGGTCATACTATTACAACTATAAGGGTTTTAATAGTATTGTGATGTTGGTGGTGGTGTCGGCGACATATGAGTTTCTCTATGTGGACGTGGGGAAGAATGGCCGGATGTCGGATGGTGGAGTCATCACCCAGACGGGTTTTTAACCACTGGCTGGCCAGAGCCAGAAGTGTGGTGGAGAATGCTTTCGGGATAATGGCAAGCCGGTTCCACCTATTTCCTACACCTATACACATGGCGGAATAAAAACTTAACTATATAATCCTTTCATGCTGCATTCTCCACAATTATTTAAGGAATAATTCAATGAACTATGTTGCCTCAGTTGGGCCTGAGGCTGGACTTAATGAACAAACACTGACAGTGCTTGAAGCTGGCCGTCCTGGCTTGCCCCCCCAAATCGCTCACAAGGCTCGTATAAAATACCTTTGCGGGTAGGGGGGCCATTGATATGCATACATTTTTTTAGTTAAACTGAAAGAATATTTCCTTTGATTTACTGCTTGTGTTTCTTTTAGCTGTCTCCTAGGTTCTCCAATGGGCTTTTCTTTTTGGCCATTTTCTTCAATAGTGCAAACGTAATTTATTTGATACATGAGGTGACAATCTTTTCTTCAGCGAACTATTATTATGTTGTGGGTCTGCTACACACACACCTTGTTTTTGTTGTTAATGTATGTAATGCATTACTGATCAAAATATACATAATTTTTAGCACCATGAATGAACTTTGGTGAGTCACAAAAATGACATGATTGTGGCAAATTATAAAGCACTGTGGGAGTTATTTACTAAAGTAAAATCTACTTTGCACTCCAAGTGCACTGCAAAAGTGCACATGAAACTGCACTTGAAACTGCACTGAAAGTGCACTTGTAGTGCAAAGTGGATTTGCCTTTAGTAAATAACCCCCATTTCAGTGTAAACACCAACTTAGTCCAAAAAATGATA
This sequence comes from Aquarana catesbeiana, assembly GCF_042186555.1. Taxonomy (NCBI): domain Eukaryota; kingdom Metazoa; phylum Chordata; class Amphibia; order Anura; family Ranidae; genus Aquarana; species Aquarana catesbeiana. Next base: position 79,855,396 of record NC_133331.1, on the reverse strand, counting down.
TTGAGCATTGAAAGAAGAAGCCACACATTGTTGAGTAGAAAACTTTTTATTCTGTGCACAGTCACATGTGCGTTAGAAAAGGATTTTTGACCAAACCAACATATTTTAGTAATAACATTTTTGTTTTTGACAGTAGAAAATTTTTGTATTAAAACAGGCATGTTTAAAACCATAAAACAATACACAACTCAGTAACTTACAAAGTTCAACTTTGACAAAGTGAAGGCAATATCAGACATTAGTATGTCCAAACTGTGTTGCTATTGCCTTCATCAGATGGGGTGATGTCACCCCTGTGAAAGCCAAATTTTAAAGATGCACACAAATTGAGAGTCAAAATGGGGATTTCCCTCCTTATCCCATGCCTAATGTCAACATGTGCTAGCTCCCATCATGGGTGATTAATGGATGTGTTTTGAGGGTGCAACCCTTTCCTCTCATCTACTTTAGTTGCGAGGAAGGGGTTGCACCCCCAAAACGTGTACCTTGATATCCCGTAATGGCAGATAGCACATGTTGACACACTGTGCATCTTCAAAACGTGGCTTTCTAAAAAATATTTAAAATGTGTGAAAATAATCAAAATGCAAACAAACTAGAAGAATTTTGGGATGTTTTAGATTCTGCCTAAAACATCAATGATGTTTTTGAGTCTTTTTTTCACATCATTGATGTCTTCCTTGATCTTCTGTAACTCATGATTGCACATCATGATCTCCCCGATGAGGACATGTGCACTTGCATTTGTGAAATGAGATTCTTCTTCCACAACATCCACATCACCTAAAATAAAAAAAAACACAGGTATGTATTGTAAATATGCAGGCATGCATCTATCTATGACATCACTGAAGCTGCTAGCAGGATTCACACTATGTGGAAGTTTTTTCTCTCTTATTTGCCAAACCATATGGATGGTCGCTGAGGTGACTTTTCCGATTGATGATTGAGGCTGAGCATAGAAGACGCCCGGGCCTGGTTCAAACCCCTCCAGGGACACGCCATTCGGTGACATCGTTCATCTTCTCAAAGCCAGGTCCACCGATGGGATCCAGATCTGGATAATCATACGGTTCTCTGCACTACACCGTTTGACGGTACAAGCTCGTTTGACTCACCGCCAAGGGCCTATGAGTCCACCTTCCCTGGTAAGGGCATTTTATGCTTATTATTCTGGGATAATACCACCATATCAAGAGAAGAATCCATCTACATGCAGAGACACTTTCAATAGTCTCCATTTACCATATATGAGGACTGTATGCACCTAGGGTGTCACAGCGATTTTGTGATTACCCCACTGCACAGTGACGGACATTAAATATTTGCACATATTCACTATCTTAATTTATCCATGGCTTCATACCAGGGTATTGTCTTCATGAACACTTCATTTTTGGGTTAATGCACATCACATTGATGTTTTTTTCACTATATATCCATTGTGATCTATCTTTGAGATATTCTTAAAGTAGGTTATTCCATTCACAACTGATACATTGGATATAGATATGTTTCTAACCATATGTGTTTGTTCTTATAGTTTTATTGTTTTTTTGTTTTGTGGTGTTTTTTGAAGAGATATCCCTCTACACACTCTATGAGACTATCACAAGTCTAATTGGTACACATTCCAGGGCCTTGTACCCTCTCTTTAGATATCACTGTTGTTTGATTACCATTATTTTCCTTATTAGCGCCACACTTTATTTTACTTCATACATCCACAATAGTCAAATTGTTGTGTTGGCTGCTTCACTATTTAGATTTTTTAGAGTTGGTGCAATTTTCTATATAAATCCATAGGCATGCATCTATTACCTGAACCTGTGGTCTCGGACACTCATCTGTTGTGGTCACTATTTCGCCCACTTTATATACCTCTCCTTTCTCCACACCTTCTGGTTGTGGTGTGGGGATTTCCTTTTCTTTAGGAGGTGGGGGGTCCCTGGTGTCCTCAGATGTCCCGTGTCTTTTCTCCCCTATGGGAATTAAAAAAAGGTATACTTAGCACACAGATATTTGTTGCGAGAAATAGTAATATGAAACATTGCTTGGAAGTATTGTACAACTGTCTTTTTTGGCAGAGTTCCAAGCTGAAGACATTATTTTTTTCCCTTTATAAAGCTGGAGTACTTACCGTTTTGTACAATTTTTGCACATGGAGACACCCCTAGTATCCACTGGAGCACCTGTGTGGGACACCCCAAAAAGGGTGTTCTGGTGTCCAACACTAGTGCTCCTGCGTCCTGATGTGTAAACAGCTGCTGAGTGTCCTCTCCTTACACTGAATCAAGTTGCATTTCATTCTAGTTACAAACCCATCTAGACAACAAACAAACTTCTTTTAACAGGAAAAGGCATGAACAAATGTAGTTAACCTGCATCTGCCAAAAACATTGTATTAATGGGCGAACGAACAATGTTTACTAGGAACGATTACTGTGCCCACAAACCTGAAACTTGCCATTTTAAACTGTAAAGAAAATGCACATGGAGCAGCACGAACGTAATAATAATAATAGGAACACACAACTACTTACTTTTTTGAAGAACTCTCTTGATCTTTCTGTACTGATCTTGCTCCCTCAATTTGAGGTCTGACCATCGTTTCCTCAGTTGATCCTTGGATCATCGTACCCCAAAATTCTTCTGCAGACTTTTCACAACTTTAGTCATGATCTTGGCCTTTCTGACATTTGGGTTTGGGTAAGGTCCATGCTTCCCGTCATAGTCGGCCCTCTTCAAGATGTCCACCATCTCAGGACATATTTGAGGCTTTAAATCTCCTCCGGGATGGGGACGTTCGTGGCTCCAGACTTTTGTGGCCCTGTCTGTGGCAGGTGAAACATGCGCATTATAATCATAAACAAAAGAGGCAGGTAGCGCTGGAGAAACTGCTGGAGTTCGTGAAGCCGCAGATCCCCACAGCAACCATCCCCTGTTTGATGGCAAAAATTGGTGGGCTGAGGAGCACTTATAATAGGGAGCGCAATAAGGTCCAGGATTCCATGAGATCAGGAGCTGCGGCAGATGCCATTTATGTCCCCAGGCTGTGGTACTATAACAGACTGGGTTTTTTGTCAGACCAGACTGAAGTCAGGCAATCACTTTCAACCCTTCCTTCCACTCTTCCTTCCATGCTTCCTTCCACCCCAGCTGAGGCTTCCGACGTCCAACCTGGGCCTTCCAGCCAGGAAGAAGTGGAGGCCAGCTTGAGCCAGGTATAGCATTGTTCTATATATTTCTTGTTGTAAAATTAATGATGTTAACTAGATGTTATTATTGATCACTAATTGCTGATTTAATAAAGTGTTTTACATATCAATAGACAGTAGTAGCCAAAAATGTTTGGGACAAGAATGAAAAATGCTGGGGTCAGAATGATAGTCTTTTCTATTTGTTAACATTCACTTTGCAACAGTCATGAGCTCAAAATTGTGTGTGATTGATGAATAAAAAACTAAAACTATGTCCCTTTTTCATACACAGGAAAGCCTCAGCCAGGAGAAGGGCGTGGAATGTGGCAGCCAGGAGGAGGCTGTGGAATGTGGCAGCCAGGAGGTGGCCGTGGAAAGTGGCAGCCAAGAGGTGGCAGGGGTAAGTGGCAGCCAGGAGGTGGCCCGGCCCAGTAGCCTGACCGAATCCCAGGTCCCTCCCTCCATCTTCCAACCAAAAAGCCCAGGAAGGGGAGTAACGTGGAGGAGGCAGCGCTTGGGCTGATTCGGGAGGCTAATGCTGCCCTCAGAACCACCCCCACTCTTCAAGAGGCCTTTTCCTCCATAGCTGCATGCAAAATGCAGAAAATGGAGGAGGACCAACACCTCATCTGTGAGGAAATGATGTATCTGACCCTAAATGAGGGGTTGAGGGGCCAACTCACAACCAAAACCCATCTGTGTGAGTTCAACCATCCTCCTCCTCCTCCATCTCCTGCCACAACTCCAAAAACACAGCCTGGAAGCAAGCCTGGAAGGAAGAGTGGAAGGAAGACCAGAGTGTGATGGCCTGGGTTCAGTCTGGTCTGACAAAAGACACAGGCTGTGGTATGACCACAGCCTGGGACATATATGCTATCTGCTGCTGTTCCTGATCCCTTTTATTCTGGGACCAGATTGTGCTCACTATTATTTGGACTCCTCAGGCTACCAATTTTGGCTGTTAAATAGTTGACGTGTGCCCTGGGGTACAAAAGCTTCGGCAGTTTCACCAGTTTCTCCAGCATTGCCTTCCTCTTTATTTGATTCTGACCCATAATAAATGTCTGTTTTGTATTCACAAATACTGGCCTATGTGTTATACTTCAAAAAGGACAGTTTGTTTGTGAGTAGGCAGGTACATTTCCTAAATACAATGTCAAATTAACAAGGGACACCAACACCAAACAACCTCCTTGAGGTTAAAAATATACATGATAATAATGGTGTTGTGGTAACTTGACACACAAAACGAAAAACAATATTATGGAGAGCACTAGAAAAAAAAAAGGAGATCTTGATAAAAAAAAACACTATAAACAAAAATTAAATAAATTATTTATGGAGATCTGACGAAAACAAAAAAAAAATATTCACGAGATCAAGATAATTTTTTCATAACTCTGTGAATATCAGCAGCAAAACAAGTTCATTATTCTAGCATTATAAAGAAGAAGAGAATGCGCTTCATTTAAAAGATTTTCAAATTTGCAGCGTGACGAATGTGCTATCCCCATTATGAATGCTAGTTTTGCCAGACCGAGCGCTTCCGTCTCGTAATTGATTCATAGCATGAGTGGAACTTTGTGCGTCAGAATTGTGTACACACGAACGGAATTTACGAGAACGGATTTTGTTGTTGGAAAATTTAAGATCCAGATCTCAAATTTTGTTTGTCAGAAATTCCGACGGAAAATGTCCGTTAGAGCCTACACACGGTCGGAATTTCCGACAACAAGCTCCCACTGAACATTTGTTGTCGGAAAATCCGACCGTGTTTATGCGGCATAAGAGCGGTAAGGGTGTGGAATTCCAGGCAGTGGTTTCAGCGGGAAGCATAGATAATTTCAAAAACTATTAGATAAGCAGCTAAACGACCACAGCATACAGGGATATACAATGTAATACTGACATAAAATTACACACATAGGTTGGACTTGGTGGGCTTGTGTCTTTTTTCAACCTCGCCTACTATGTAACGTACAAAATCAGCAGGGCATTAAATACTTTCCCCCCCTTACTGTATTGCAGCCTGTGGCCTGCTGCATAGGTCAAGGCTGTATTTACATCCCCACGCGTTGATGCATACGCTAATGTATGTGCGCTAGCATGAATAAGCATGCACTCCCAGCACTAGCTTTCGTGTCAAGAGCCCTAACAGGACAACTGACATAAATTTGTTGTGTTCACGTTAGTTCCTGTGACTTGACCTGTGATCTGCTATCCAGCTTGCCTCCTCGTCTTGTGTATCCAGATCTCTCGTTGAGCTTGGCCTGTAGCCTTACTATGCCTTCTGCCTGCTGTCTTGCTACCTTTGCTGCTCATCTATTATTGACCTTTGCCTGGACTTTGACCTTGCTCCTGCTTCTGAATTGGCACCTCTGCTGCCCAGCTGTTTCTGACCCTGCTATTCCTGACTATGACTCTTCCAATTGAGCCTGCAGGTTCCTGTGCTTGGTCTGTATACCAGATTCCTACGCTGACCTGTCCAAGAATCTTCAGCAGCACAGCAGCTACCAGACTATCTACTGATCATCCGGTGTGTCTAGACCCACTGCAGGCACCTATACCTCTTTGTGCCCTAGTACACCCTGTTACCAACTCGAGGGGATATGTGTACTGGAAGTCCGCTCCTCAACTTGGCCCCTACCAAGTACTGTACATGTCAGCAGGGAATGAACCTGAACAATTTTAAGTTGCATGTTACTTGTGATAATGTAAATGTCAATTGTGAATATTGTACATCATGCTCTAATGTGCATTAATAGAAAAGCACCCAGTATGTTGTTGACCTTTCACCGCTAACTGGATGCAGTACATATGCAAATATCTAGGATTGTGATACGCAGCCAGATGCAATGCTGCTTGCTTATTCCTCTGAATGCTGAGATGTCTAAGTTATGTGATTAATGTCTCTGACTCACATTTACATTTTTCCACAGAACTTGTGTCAGCTTTAGGTGCCAGTAGATCAGATCTTTGATCTGATAGTAGGATCAAACAGCAGGCACTATTGCCCAGTGGTGGCTGGTGCCCAAATTTTTTGGGGGAGCGCAAACAAACTGAAAAACTCTGAAAAAAACCCTATCAATTGCAGCCTCAGTGTACCATCATTCGCAGCCACTGTGCCATCAAACACAACCACTGTGCCCATCAATTGCCGCCACTGTACCATCAAACACAGCCACTGTGCCCATCAATTGCCACCACTGTGCCATCAAACGCAGCCACTGTGCCATCAAACGCAGCTACTGTGCCCATCAATTGCCGCCACTGTGCCATCAAACGCAGCCACTGTGCCCATAAAACGCAGCCACTGTGCCATCAAACGCAGCCACTGTGCCATCAAACACAGCCATTGTGCCCATCAATTACCGCCACTGTACCATCAAACACAGCCACTGTGCCCATCAATTGCCACCACTGTGCTATCAAACGCAGCCACTGTGCCATATTAAATGCTCCCAATGTGCCATCAAATGCTGCCACTGTGCCATATCAAATGCTGCCACTGTGCCCCATCAAATGCTCCCATTGTTCCCCATCAAATGCTCCCACTGTTCCATCAAATGTTTCCACTGTGCTATATCAAATGCTGCCAGTGTGCCATATCAAATGCTGCCACTGTGCCCTCCGCTGGCCCACCGTCTGCACTTACCCTGTCTCAGTGGGACAGCTCCTCGATGTCTTCTACCATCCTCTCTTCCCGTCCTGTGCTATGATTGGATGCCTGATAGGTGTCCAATCACAACGCCTGTCGTTTCAACCAATCAGATGATGGGTAACAGACCCGAGCACCTGATTGGTGGAGAGGCGGTTTAGTGTTAGGAAAGTGAATATTCATTTGCTTTTCTAACACAGCTGCGTAACCTTGATGCCTATTAGAGCCTATGGCTCTAATCAGGTGCTTCAAAAACACTCCCCCGCCACTGTAATTCAGGCACCCGGCGCCCGAAAAGGGGCCAGGCACATGAATAGGGGGTAGCAGCGGCGGCCATAGATAGATTCATGCAATACGTGAATCTATCTATTGGTGATAGAGGGGGTGGCAGGAGAGAGGGGGCGGTGCCTGTGCGCCCTTATGGACACACTGCTATTGCCTCAGATATATTTAACTGATTTTTTTTGTGCAACTTGTGCTTACCTTGATGGGGGCTGAACTTAGCACATAGAGGAGTCGACTCATCCCTGACTTTTGATCCTAGGTATTTTCCCCTACTGTCCCACTACCCAATGGGGCATCTTCATTACCAATAGAGAGGCATCCTATTGGATAGTGAGAGAGTGGGGTGAGGAGAATGCACAAAGTAAAAAATTGGAGCTGGTTTGAACCTTTTATGTGCTTAGTGTGGCCAAGTTCAGAAAGGTTGGGCAATTTTAAAGTGGATTTTACAGCAATTATGATACCAGAGAAACCATGTGCATACTGCTTTGTGCTGCTATCAGTTAGATTCTATGACCGGTTCACTTTAATGGAATAAGTTGTCAACTCTAAGTTTTAGCCAATACAAGGTTTCATCCACCCAGTTTTCTGATTATTTAAGCACTGTAAACCATTTAACTAGGGAATCCATCTATGAAGCTGATATGATAGAAGCTGCCTTACTAAATGATAAATGTAGGGGGAAAACACTGCGCTAAACTTCAAGCAAAGAAAATAAAAGCCGCCAACACTCAAACAAAGCCCAAAACAAATAATGCAAGAATAGTGTAGCAGTAATAATGTGAGTATAAAAACGATAATGAATATATTAAAAAAAGTATTGTGAATATTAGGTGAGTAATCATCAAAAGTAAACAATCATACAATAAATGTGCATAAGCACAGATAAAAAAAATGAGTGAAAAAGTCCAAAAACTTCAAAATATGTAGATGCAGAAAAAAGTCCACAAAAGTTAAAGAGTTAAAGTGGAGTTCCACCCACTTTTAAAACTCTTCAGCATCACTCACTAAACTGTGCACTGTAAACGAATTGGATATTTAAAAAATCTTTTTCTCGGCACCTACTGTATATCTGCTGTATTCATTTTTCACTTCCTCCTCCCTGGTCGTGGCCCATCGCATCTTTTCCTGTTTGCAATGCCTTCTGGGAAGTTCCTCTGACACTGCCGTTGCTATGGAAACCTGACCTTAAACCTATTACACTGCTTGTGCTGCACTGAGCATGTGCGAGATCGGCAAGGATGAGATCCAGGAAGAAATACAGTCTGGCTTCAGATGCCCACACTTAAGATGGCCACGGCCTGCTGTAAGTTTATAAAATAACAAACTACTGCTATAAACTAACAAAACAGACCTTAGTTTACAGACTAACTTTACTAGAATACATTAAGCTTGTGTATTATAGGGGTACTTTTATTTAAAAAGTATAATTTCGGCCAGAACACCACTTTAATGAATTGAAATCCTTCCTTTTTAAAGTGACACCAAGCAATAAAGTGAAAGAAACAAGTTGCCTGCTAAGAAAACCTTCAGAGATGAGTAGATGGATACTCTTACCAACTACGACAGTGGGCAGTAAGCCTTGGAATCCCAAAGGATCTGGAACCGATGCTGTATACAGGAGGTGATCATGTAGGTATGGAATCCACAATCCTCCACTGGCAAACACCACGAGTATAGTTGAATCTGGATAGATGTACGCAAAGGCGGCTCTTCACAGACTCCGATCAGCTCGCAGACAACCAAATCAACCTGTCTAACAGTATGCGTTAAAAGCAGGGGTTTTGTCTGCACGCATTTGAAAATGCATGCGTAAGCCACAGAGCCTTGCCACGGCACCCTGGTGATGGTCCAGAGCGCTACACTATCCTACACTATCCTTGCATTATTTGAAGAGCGCTACACTATCCTTGCATTATTTGTCTTACTAAATGCGTTAAGAACTTCCATTATAATGTGAAAAGCAATTTAACTTATTTCATCTGCTCATGATTGGGTATTCAATGTAAACAGGAATTTTCATCTCACACATCATCAGATAAAGGAAGTTATATACAGTCATATGTCTGTAGGTTCTCAATAATCCAGGTTATGGTGTAGTTAGTAGTAGTTAGTCACATTCAAATAGATTTATTCTGTAATGTTGAAGAGTATTTGTTGTATGTCCAAGCCACTTTTTCAGTTATTTACTCAATTTAGGTAAAGAACGTAACTGGATTAGTAAATCAGCTTTCTTTTAAAGAAACTTTACAACATCAGAAGTCTCTAGAAGACCATCTTTATCCTATTCTGATGGCTCTTGGTTGCTTGCTGGTGCTACTCATCATATATCATAATATATATAGATGAGCTTTTGTTTGAAACCAGGTTTGGGTGTGAACATAATTTCAGCTATAATTTCTGGTCCAATTAGCTGTAAGTGTGGGATATATACAAAAGGGCATGGATTCTTGTGACATTATTGACCTAACATGGCCACATGGCCATTTTAGTAATATGTCATTGACTTATTACGTCAATGATATCACAAGCATTTCTGCCACTTTATATACATCAGCTATGGGGTGGAGAATCCCCCTCCTATAGTGCATTGGACCAGGAATGACTGCAGATCTCTGGGTTCAGACCCAAACCTGGTTCTGAGCAAATGCAAGCTCATCCATACATATCATAACAACAGATTACATTAAAAGGGGTCAAACACCTCTGGTGAGTTTACACCTACCACTTGAGCACTAGCGGTGAAGACTAAAAGAATATCTCCATACTGAAGCACTAATTTGGTGTTGGGAATTGTCACACTGGACTTTTTTGTACTTTTTTGCATATTATTTCTTTGTACATTATTGGGATATTTTACTATGGTTATTTTCATGGATTAACGGTCATCCACGATGGTGGAATGTCACTTTTATGCCACATATATATGATTTGTGAGCGCCATCTTTTATTTTGTTTTTTGAACAGATTACATCCCTAGAAGGGTAGAAGTGAAGATTTCTAGAAAATATGTGTAGTGCTACCCCCATAGGAGCCGCTGGATAGGATAAGTCCACTGTTCTTTGCCTTCTCAAAAGCTTCTGCCCCTCTGACACATCAGGTTGAGTGTGCCAACACAATATTAAAGAAAATTACTAAAAGTAATACTTAGTATCCATTAGTAGTGCTATATCAAAGAATACAGGCACCAAACCAGGTAATAAAAGGCAAACATAATATATTATCACTCAATGTGGTTATTAGCTAAGCAAGCAAGCATAAAATGGATTAGCAATGGTAATAACACAATTTGTCATGCAACGTGATTAACAGTAAGTACTAGGCATAAGATGACATTTGGCATTGAGATCAGCATAAACAGTAGCAAGGCCGCCTAAAATGCAGCAGTGAACAGCAGTAAAGTTTAATCTTACAAGTGCTGGAACTATACTACCAGAGCGCATTCATGGCGGCTATGCTGGTCCTAGACTGACTAGGTGTGCACTCTTAAAAAGAAAAGGAGGATGGTAATGGAGGGGCAGGGGGACAAATGGGGATTGAAGAATAAATATTATGGGAGGGGCAGCCTTTTGTGATGCTATTCTACCAGCTATTATTGGGGCCCTTTAACAGTGTCTTTGCACTTAACAGTCTCAGTTAACCTGCATGCAGTATAGTATATAGTAAAGTCTTGGCACAGGTGTAAGGTAGATGTGGTTCAGATGTGGTGGTAAAGTATAATAGAGTATAGAGTGGATATAGATGCAGTCTAGGTTTGAAATAAGTGCGATATAGAGTGCAGTATGGGTGCGGTATAGTCTCAGCACAAGTGCAAGGTTGATGTGATTCAGATGCAGTGAAGGTTTGGTATAATGTGGAATAGGGTCAATATAGGTGCAGTCTAGATTTGGAATAAGTGCGATATAGAATGTTGTATGGGTGTGGTATAGTGTAGGCACAGGTGCAAGGTAGATGTGGTTCAGATGCAATAAAGGTTTGGTATAATGCAGTATAGGGTTGGTATAGGTGCAATCTAGGTTTGGAATAAGTGTAGTATAGAGGGCAGTATGGATGAGTTATGGATTGGGTACACTTGGTGTCCTGTCCTCAGTAGCTTAGACCCTGCTAGAAGTATCAGCAATTGGTGTATAGCCCTCTCACCAATCCCCAGGATGCTGCAATGACTTCTTGCTGACGAAGGGGAAGGTTTCCCCACGAAAAGCCCCAGGTGATGAACGGTGGGAAGCCGAGAGTGAGTGGACGGTCCAATTGCCATTCTGGAGCGGTGCAGGTGTTGTGATGTGGGCAGTGCTGCGCTGCCCCCGGGTATCCTAACTCCAAGCCTCAGGCTCAGATGTCCGCTGGTACGGTCTCCCACTGGCAGGCGAATATCCAGACAGAGGTGCTTTCGCTCTAACTCCCTGCCAAGAGAGAAGAGCTTTCCCTGGCAGCTTAATAAAAATCATCTTTCCACTCCTCCCACTGTATAATGCATATTCAGATTTGTATTGTAAGGAGTCTATTTGTCCCATTTTATGGGTGCCATCTCAAACTACAACTCCCAGGCGTCTCAGCGCTCTGCATAGATGTCTATGGGCTTGCTTAGCTTTAGCTCTCCCCCTGCTGGCCAGATGAGAGTGGTGCAGCATAACATCAGTAGCTCAGTAGAGGGAGAGAAGAATAAACGTCGATGGGGTGAATTTACTAAAACTGGAAAATGTAAAGCCTGCTGCAGCCCTGCATTGAAACCAATCAGCTTTCAGTTTTTTTTTTTTTATTTTTTTTTTATTCGAAGCTTAATTGAACAAGCTGAATTTAGAAGCTGATTGGTTTCTATGCACAGCTGCACCAGATTTTGCACTCTCCAGTTTTAGCAAAGGAACCCCATTGTCTTTTATTCTTCTCTTCCTCTACTGAGATACTGATGTTATGCTGTTATGTCTCCTTCTCCATATTGCTGTAGCCTAGCACCTAGCTACATATACATAAGCCAATGTTCTAGGAACCTGTCACTTCTATGGTGTTGTGGACTCCTGAGGGCTGTTTAACCTGGGTTAACCCATGATTTAACTAAATATCAAAGTGTGTTAGTGCCTATGCAAGTTTTTGTGCTAAAGGTGTACAGAAGCACTAAATAGTGGTACAATAGAGGTACAGTATAGGGAGTATTGTGTAGCTTTCAGGCTTGATGAAATATAGTCATGTACAAAAACTTACTGTATCAACTTTATTAAACTTTATAAATGTGGCTCTTTATGTTTATGTTAACCACTTCAGCCCCAGAAGATTTTCCCCCTTAATGACAGGCCATTTTTTGCGATACGGCACTGCGTCGCTTTAACTGACAATTGCGCGGTCGTGCGATGCTGTACCCAAACAAATTTTACATCCTTTTTCCCCACAAATAGAGCTTTCTTTTGGTGGTATCTGATCACTTCTGTGGTTTTTATTTTTTGCGCTATAAACAAAAAAAGAGCGACAATTTTGAAAAAAAAAAACAGTATTTTATACTTTTTGCTATATAAAATATCCCCCAAAAAAAGAAAAAAAAAATTTCCTCATTAGTTTAGGCCAATATATATTCTTCTACATATTTTTGGTAAAAATTTGCGTATATTGATCGGTTTGCACAAAAGTTATAGCGTCTACAAAATAGGGCATAGATTTATGGCATTATTATTTATTTTTTTTACTAGTAATGGCGGTGATCAGCGATTTTTAGCGGGACTGCAACATTGCGGCGGACAGGTTGGACACTTTTGACCCTTTTTTGGGACCATTGACATTTATACAGCGATCAGTGCTATAAAAATGCACTGATTACTGTGTAAATGTCACTGGCAGGGAAGGGGTTAACACTAGGGGAGCGATCAAGGGGTTAAATGTGTTCCCTCATGTGTGTTTCTAACTGTGGGGAGATGGGATTGGCTAGAGGAGGAGACAGATTGCTGTTCCTGATTAGTAGGAACAGCAGATCTGTTTCTCCTCTCCTGTCAGAACAGGGATTTGTGTGTTTACATACACACATTCCCATTCTGGCTCTCATGCCCGCGAATGCAGGTGGGCGGCGGACATTGCAGCCTCTGGCCACGCGCACCTGCCAGTGTAAATGTCACTGGCAGGGAAGGGGTTAACACTAGGGGAGCGATCAAGGGGTTAAATGTGTTCCCTCATGTGTGTTTCTAACTGTGGGGAGATGGGATTGGCTAGGGGAGGAGACAGATTGCTGTTCCTGATTAGTAGGAACAGCAGATCTGTTTCTCCTCTCCTGTCAGAACAGGGATTTGTGTGTTTACATACACACATTCCCATTCTGGCTCTCATGCCCGCGAATGCAGGTGGGCGGCAGACATTGCAGCCTCTGGCCACGCGCATCGGGTCCCCCGCCACACAACGGGCGCGTGCGCACCTGCTAACGCCCTCAATGGTGCTGATGTACACCTACAGCGATTTGTGGGAACAAGCCAACCTGCCCCCCACATACCACGCCGGCTGGTCTGCTAGTGGTTAAAGTGTTGCTAAACCCACAACAGTAAAATCAGTCTATATATGCAGTAAAGCATACTTGTTATAATCACTGTGGAATCTAAGGGGTTAATCCTCCACATTGTGTAAAAAGACTTGATCCTGTCTTCTCTGATCCTCCTCCTTTTCCACTGTCCCCAATCCATCTCCTGATAGAACACAGCCTTGGGGCACTCTGCACATGCTCAGTTTGTTGTGTATTGGTAGAGAGTTTTTTTTTTTTTGCATGTGATCAGCACAGGGCCAATCAGCACTGTCCAGGCAGAGGGAAAACTCCTCATGCAAACTTTAATCAGTCTTTGATAGAAGTCACAAGACTACTATATACTCAGGGACGACCCCTCCCAACACCTCCGCCGCCCTCCCTATCCATGTGCCCGGCCCCCTTCAGGATGCCAGGGCACATGAATTTCTATGGTGGGAGTGTGGTTGTTTAGTACCTGATTAGAGCTGGAGGCTCTAATAGGCTTCAAAGTAGGGTGGGCTTTTGGCGCAGAGAGTGCGCCCTGATTCCACCCAATTGTGTGACCATAGTGAATTAATTAACTACAGTTACTCCCCGCCAATCAGGAGGCAGGTCAGTGAGACCTGTTTCCCGACTGGCCAAAGTGCTAGGCGATCCTATTGGATGCCTAGCACTGTGGAGGAGGAGACACACTGGAGCCAGACCCGGAGGACACAGGAGGAGAGGAGGACACAGCAGGAGAGGAAAGGAGGACACAGCCCGCCGCATAGTAAGTGCCGGGCCACCTGGAGGGGTGGGGGGGTAGTGCTGGTTGTTTGCCCCCCCAGCCCCCCTGAAGAAAAGCCCACCAGCCACCACTGTATATATAAGGTATTTAGCAGTTTATATTTGCTAAAATAATTGCATTTCCGTGTTCTGTGTACTATGGGAGACCAGATATAGTAAATGCAGGATCCTGGGTTTAGTAACACTTTAAAGTGGAGTTCCACCCACTTTTACAACTCTTCAGCATCCCTCACTAAACTGTGCACTGTAAACGAATTGGATATTTTTAAATTTTTTTTCTCAGCACCTACTGTATATCTGCTGTATTCATTTTTCACTTCCTCCTCCCTGGCCGTGGCCCATCGCATCATTTCCTGTTTGCAATGCCTTCTGGGAAGGGGCGGCAACTTCCTCTGACACTGCCGTTGCTATGGAAACCTGACCTGAAACCTATTACACTGCTTGTGCTGCACTGAGCATGTGCGAGATCTGCAAGGATGAGATGCAGGAAGAAATACAGTCTGGCTTCAGATGCCCACACTTAAGATGGCCTGCTGTAAGTTTATAAAATAACAAACTACTGCTATAAACTAACAAAACAGACCTTAGTTTACAGACTAACTTTACTAGAATACATTAAGCTTGTGTATTATAGGGGTATTTTTTTTTTAAAAAGTATAATTTCAGCCGGAACACCACTTTAATTTATATAGCTGGAGTTGTGCCTAGCAGCATATTTTACATATATCAGGATGTTAGTAAAGAATGCACATTTATGCATGGTTTATTTCGTTTAACGTTACATACATGCTGCATACACACGATTCACGTAGTCTTCAATCATATGGGAATTGACCGAAATGAAGTACATCTCTCCTGACCTCAAATGCATTGCCGGAATATTATGACAGGTGTCCATCAATAGGACGAGCAATAAAAACTGTTTCACAACAACACTCATGATGTGAAACCCTCAAGAAACCACACTTAGCACAAGTAGCGGACTGACTAATCACCTCTTCCTGAATGTAATCAGACCGTGTACGTAAAATTTCATGGATCCTATCATTTCCCTGGGAGGGCAATTATCTGTTAACAGCCTCAGTTGTAAAAAAATATAAATTAACAGCCACTGAAAATGGATTAAATGGAAAACGCACACAGCTTTGTGTGTTGTCTCTTTCTGTTTGCTGATACATTTGCAATGTCAAACAACGATTTCCAAGCTGAGCATCAATTATGGGTGCCCGGTCAGGCATGAAATCAAGACGATATTTAGAGCCTTTTAACAAATGGAAACTTCATGAGCGCCTGTTTCATAGCGTTCTAATGCACAGCTAAATGTCTGGGTGTATTGCACACTATTAAATTAGGAAGTGTTTGTCATCTTTTTGAAAAGTGGTTGTTTTATGCTTCATTTAGTAAAGTGTTTGCAGATAAAAGGAACTGATATGGAAGCCATCTACTCACCATTTAATTGTCGGAGCTGCAATAAAAAGACATGTCCATCTTGAACTGGCTTATTATTGATCTAGCGTACAGGGAGTGTTCAGTAGAATGCCTGCTGTCTGTAGTAGATAGTAACAGACAGTTGTGGATTCTCAAAAACAAAGTCACAGTGTAACAGGTGTGGGGGGACTAGCGTGCAGCTGGGTCTGTGTAGGATGTTATTTACAGACAGCTATATAAAAAACAATGCCTGCCTCTATGCTTCTAAGCGTATTTAAAGCTGAACTCCAGGCGAAAATACTTTCATTTGAATATATTAATCGATAAACAGAAAGCACATAAATTCACTTTGTGTGCACCAAATGCCTTTACAAACCCAGTTATTACCCTGAAAAAGTAGCAGTGTCATCATCACTGCCTGTACATAGCCTCTGCAGGCTGCGAGCTGTGGGAGGGGCCCAGCAGACCCCATCCACTATAGGCTGCCTACAGAAAACGGCAGGAAGGGGCGTATACAAGACCAGTCACCCTGCACAAGGAGAGAGAGAGAGCAGTGACCAGGCTTTATTCCAGGAAGATCCTGCACAGAGGCGAAGTTTCACACTGGATCACAGATCTGGAATAAATACCCAAAGCACACAAAGTTTCAAGTAAGAATACACATTACTCTTGTGTAGCATTACCCTTGTAGGGGCTGCTGGATATTGTGGTCCACCTGTCACCCTGCCCAGCCCGGCATTCACTTCCCAGACACTCTTGAGACAATGAACAGTCCATATGTTTGTTTTATATTTGAGGGATTTTGAACTTGGATAGGGTAAGGAAAATTATGGAAAAGGAGGGGGGGGGGCACCCTTAAAAATTCATGCCTTATTGTGAATGATAGTCTCTCAACCGATGCCACTCCTCAAATATAGAGGCCATATCCATAACCAAAAACTAGCATAATGGAAAAGAAAAGGGACAAAAGAGGAACACAAGGAAGTGGTCCTCCTGGGCCCAAAGACAGTTACTGTGGATATAGTGGGCAATGATGGGAGAGTAGTATATAAAAAATTAACAAAGTTTATTAATGTAACAAATTCTAAAATTTACAATGATAACACCAACAGTTGTATAGATAGAGTTGGTCCACCAGACATTATTAAATGGGTCTATCGGGTGCAATTTGCACACGGTATGCCCATTGGCCAGATTCACAAAAATGACAAACAATAACAAACATATGAGTCGGCGTCTGCACACCGTGATTACGTTGACGCGTTTCGCAACATCATTGTTACGTAGCTTCAACTGAACGTCTAGTTGAAGCTACGTAACAATGACTTTGCGAAACGCGTCGACGTAATCACGGTGTGCAGACGCCGACTCAGTCATCTCCCCATTCTAATGGGAGACGGAGACTTCTGATAGGAGAAATTGAATCTCTCCAGACGGAACCGCCAAACAACAAGGAGTTTACTTGTCGTATGTTACAGCTGCAGCCTGAACCTATGAACAAGTGGAGTGCCATCCATCACGTCCCTACAAGATACAGCATGCCATAGACAGCACTTACATCACAGGCGGAGAAACTACGGAGTAGTAGGGCTGCCGTGTAAACATAGGAGACGCTGTCTGATTCTCATACTATCAAGAGGCGGTAACGTAACCCTTTCAGCTTCTGTTTTCAGCTGTCATCTCCGCGTAGATATTGGTGTGGCATTGCTTTGGTAAATGTGTACCTTGGGACAATATACAGTGATGTAAAACCACCCACTGGTTAATGACCTATTTTGAAATACAAAACTAGTTCTAGGCAATTTCCAGCTATCTTGCTTTGCTATGTGAATAGCACCTGGCGGTGACTGCATTAATCAATAGTGTGGCTTCAATTATTCAACACACCCGAACAAAGATTCTCTGAATGTCATATAATTTATCACACTCCAGGAATGGACTTCTGTGAATGAAATGCTTTGAGCATGCGCATGCAATATATATTTTTGAAGTTCCTCCAATCCATCCATTAAGTATATCTAGCAGACGGTGATATTATTCAGCGGGCTCTATTCAGTTAGGCATTTCCTGTGTTGGTTGAATCCCACTATCCCCATCTCCCCGGGGGACCACACACGCACAATGCCCCTTTGTTATTAGATATCGGTTTCTTACAATCTGATTTGGCGTTTAGCCATAGGGATCTTGTGCATCTGTGGGAGTATAGGCGCCTGCACCATATATGTTTTATGTTTTTTATATGTTTGTTATTGTTTGTCATTTTTGTGAATCTGGCCAATGGGCATACCGCATGCAAATTGCACCCGATAGGCCCATTTAATAATGTCTGGTGGACCAACTCTATCTATACAACTGTTGGTGTTAGTATTGTAAATTTTAGAATTTGTTACTTTAATAAACTTTGTTAATTTTTTATATACTACTCTCCCTTCATTGCCCACTATATCCACAGTAACTGTCTTTGGGCCCAGGAGGATGTCTTCCTTGTGTTCCTCTTTGGTCCCTTTTCTTTTCCATTAAGGAAAATGATGGGATGCCCAAAATCAATAATTAACTCAATAAGGTGATCTGTGGGAACCTCTATTTACACTACTATAGTTCCAGTCTCCTCCAGCACAATGCTTATTTGTAGACTGTTCCTCTCTCTCCTGTACAATACTTGGTTCCTGGTACAGCTAACACATGGTAAGGCCTGACTCTTGTTCCAGCCAGGCCTTAGCAATTGCCATTTGCAGGCAGGGCCTGTGGGCCTATTTAGTGTATCAACAAAAATAGGAAAGTCTTTAGTGCTAGCTGACCTTGGTGGACTACTGCTCCCAGGCAGTCCTCTTCAGGCACTGCCAACCCTCCTGGCTGCAGCTGCCAGACTCCACTGCCCATGACATCACAGTCTCTCCTGCTGGCTCTATATCCATCTCAGTCTGCACACTCCCAGTCCGCTCCGGCATGCCTCCCCAGCTCTCCCAACTGTGCCTGTCACTCTCCCTCCTGGAGACTTGCCTGGCAACACTAGCTACCACTGTCTTTCTCAGTTCCTCAATGTGCCTCCTGTCTTGATTCTCTGTTGTTACTCAGGTAGGCTCTGACTTGCACCTGAACCCCTTAGGCCCAAGGTCACCCCCACCCCCCAGACTGGGGAGTGTCTCAAAGGCCCCGAAAACCTAGTGCTCCATCTCCAGCTTCTTCCACCCGACAACTCCTCCCCAGCTGGGCTGACTCTAGGTATTTAAGGAGGCCTTCCCCCTGCCAATCCAAATTGGGGATTGGTCAGGGCTCCTCAGAACACCCCAGGCAGCTCCACCCCTCCTCCCCTTCTCCCTTCTAGAATCCTCTGAAAGCCAGAGGGAGGTAACCGAGAAGTGATTCTGCATGTGAATCACCTGCTGCTACTCTAGGCCACTCCCAGCCCACACAGACCTAAGGTAGTGGGTGCTACACTTGTTTTTAAATAATATGTGCTTATCCCGGAGTTCAGCTTTAGGCTCCATGCACACTGGGCTTAAAAAAACATCTATTCTCTTGACAGTAAAAAACGCTCATATAAAGCATTTTTGTACAAAGTTTAGATGAGTTTAGGAGAGTTTTAAGTTTTTTTTGCCAGTAAGCTCCAATCAGAAACGCGAACCAGAACGTTTTTTTAATGGTCTAATGTGCATGGACAAATAGGATAACATTGAGCTGCTTCTAGAGGCAGAGCACAAAACTCCTGTGAAAGCAACGTTTTTTAAGCCAGTGTGCATGGAGTCTAAAATCAAGATCAAAAATGTAATGTATACATTATCTCATCCTCAAAAATCCTTTGTTTACTACATGGTAAAATCCAGTACGTAAAGAATCTTACGCGTTTCAGGTTAATCAGCTTTACTCAAAAGGGTTTTGGCAGTTGCTGATTAACGACTTCCGGACCGCCGCACGCCAATATATGCCTTAACTTTGACCGGGGATATCTGTGTTATGGCAGCAGCTAGCTGCCATAACCCCAGTATCCTCGTGTTCGGCTGGCGGTCCAGTTTCTGATAAGAGCAGTCTCTGTGGCGGATTCGCTGCAAGATCACTTTTACCGGCGACGGGAGAGGGCCCCCCCCACGCTCCGGTGCCCTCCACCGCTTACCGGATCCGTCGGCAGCGGCGGAGGCAATCGGATCTTCACCCTGGCTGGGCATGGAGATGAGTGAGGGGAAGATGGCTCCCACCCGTCTCCATAACAATGTAGGGCGGAAGCAACGTCAAAACGTCACTTCCTCCCACAACTCTTAAAGGGCCATTTTTTTAAATTATATTTTTAAATGGCAATTTATTTTTTTTATTGCATTTAAGTGTCAATCCTTTTGACCCCAGATCTCATATTTAAGAGGTCCTGTCATGCTTTTTTTCTATTACAAGGGATGTTTACATTCCTTGTAATAGGAATAAAAGTGACACAATTTTATTTTTATAACAGTGTAAAAATAAAAAATAAAAGGTAAAATAAATAAGAAAAAAAGGCTTCCGTCCCGCTGAGCTTGCGTGCAGAAGCGAACGCATATGTGAGTAGCGCCCGCATATGAAAACGGTGTTCAAACCACACATGTGAGGTATAGCCACGATTGGTAGAGCGAGAGCAATAATTCTAGCCCTAGACCTCCTCTGTAATGCAAAACATGCAACCTGTAGAATTTTTTAAACGTCGCCTATGGAGATTTTTAAGGGTAAAAGTTTGTCGCCATTCCAGCAGGCCCAATTTTGAAGCATGACATGTTGGGTATCAATTTACTCGGCGTAACATTATCTGTCATAATATAAAAAAAATTGGGGTAACTTTACTGTTGTCTTATTTTATTATTCAAAAAAAGTGTATTTTTTCCAAAAAAGTGCGCTTGTAAGACCGCTGCGCAAATACGGTGTGACAGAAAGTATTGCAACGGCTGCCATTTTATTCTCTAGGGTGTTAGAAAAAAAGTATAATGTTTGGGGTTCAAAGTAATTTTCTAGCAAAAAAAAATTTTTTTAACTTGTAAACAACACATCTCAAAAAGAGGCTCGGTCCTTAAAGGGGTTGTAAAGGTAAAAATTTTTTCACCTTAATGCATTCTATGCATTAAGGTGAAAAAACTTCTGACAGAACCGCCGCCCCCAGCCCCCCCGTTTTACTTACCTGACGCCTCGAAAGTCAGCTTCGCGTTCCCGACATCTGTTCCTCCGCTCACCCTGGCCGCTGATTGGCTGCAGTGGATGGATTGAAAGCAGCGCAGCCATTGGCTCGCGCTGCTGTCAATCACATCCGATGACGCGGCGCGCCGGGGGGCGGGGCCGAGTGATACAGCGAGCGGCTATAGCCGCCGGCTGTATCACGGGAGCGCGCCCGCAAGCACTCACCACCGTGCGAGGGAGCTCGCATTAAGGTGGTGAATGCTTGCGGGGAGGAGCTGAAACAGCCGCCGAGGGACCCCAGAAGACGAGGTTCGGGGCCACTCTGTGCAGAACGAGCTGCACAGTGAAGGTAAGTATAACATGTTTGTTATTTTAAAAAAAAAAAAAAACACCTTTACAAACGCTTTAAGTGGTTAAAAATCAACACTAGACACATGTGAACAACACAAAAACTTGTAAGACTTGCTCAAAAAACTGTCACAGAGCCCTGTTTAAATAATGTCGCAAAAAAAAACACGTGGTGTGTTTGCATGTTGGTAAGTACAAAATAATAGATGAAAACATTACTTTGAGAAATACAAGTTGTTACCACTGTCTCTTTATCTGCCTAAACCATGAACACTACACCAAGATTAGGTATAAAAAGATAGCACATAAATTGTATGAATAGCAGACATCCCGAATCTCCCACGTGTCGCGAGAGTCTCCCGCAAGCTGCGGGAGTCTCTCGCATTTCGCTGCGGGTTCCTGGACACCCGTGAGCGCCGGGTGATCTCCCGGTTGGGGCTACTTTCTAGGTCTCTTTCTTTCTCTACTTTCAGGTGCAGCCGCTCAGTAATCACCTGTGCGACAAGTACATGACAATCCCGGTCTGCCCGGTGGATTGATATAGAAAAGGCTGGGACTATCATGTACTTGTCGCACAGGTGATTACTGAACGGCAGAGTCCGCTTGACTGGGGAAAGTTTGTTTTTTAATTTGCTACAGCCTGCAGATCGCGGTGCCCAGTCTTCACTCAGCCTCCGCCCATCAGCTTCCTTCTGGGGAATTCTCTGTCTGGGATAGCTCACCTGCACCAGCAGCCCAGCTTCAGCAGAGAGAACAGGTGCAGTGTTGAGAAAAGAATGTAGTGTGTAGTGCAAGTGTGCAGTTAGGATTGGTGGGAAGTGCGCACAGGTCTTCTGGTGACTGGCAGAGCACAGAGAAAAAATGGTGGAAGGGAGATGGGTGTGGAGAGAAATTGGGCGGCAAGTGTGGTGAGTGGGGAAGGTAGGTGGTGTGCTGGCTTGGTGAGTGGTGGAAGAAAGTGCTGTAGCAGGATGGCTCACCATCAGCCCAGCTCCAGCAGCCAGAACCCAGGCCCCAGGACCAGCAGCCAGACCCCTGGCCCCAGCAGCCAGACCCCTGACCCCAGCAGTCAGGCCCCAGGACCAGCAGCCCAGCTCCAGCAGCCAGACCTCAGGCCCCAAGATCAGCAGCCAGACCCCAGGACCAGCAGCCAGATCCCTGTCCCCAGCAGTCAGACTCCTGAACCTAGCAGCCAGGCACCAGGACTAGCAGCCCAGCTCCAGCAGCCAGACCCCCAGGCCCCAGAATCAGCAGCAAGATCCCAGGACCAGCAGCCAGACCCCAGGACAGGAAAGCCAGACCCCAGACCCCAGCAGCTAGATCCTTGGCCCCAGCAACTGGTTTCTTGGCCCCAGCAGCCAGATCCTTGGCCCCAGCAGCCGGACCCTTGGCCCCAGCAGCCAGACCCCAAGTCCAGCAGCCCAGCCCCAGCAGCCAGACCCTTGGCCCCAGCAGCCAGGCCCTAGAAGCCAGACCCCAGGACCAGCAGCCCAGCCCCAGCAGCAGTGTGATCAGGCTGCATTCCATGGGCACTGGTAAGGCTGCACTTCATGGGCACTGGTAAGGCTGCATTTCATGGGCACTGGTGTGGCTGCATTTAATTAGCACTGATCAGGCTGCATTTAATTGGCACTGGTAAGGCACAGGGGTTCGTCAACCAGTGCGAAGCGTCTCACCCCTTAAATGAGTTTGCCACCTCCCTGAAATTAGTTTTTGCAGGTTGGGATGTCTGGAATAGTATGTGCCAGAGGCAAAGAGGAGGGGGAAGAAAAACTAATTAAAAAAAAAAAACCTAATAAAAAAAAGGAAGAGGGAAATATTAACATCACAATCTTCCTGGGTCCAGCTTGTGTTTGTTGCAGAATGGAAATCAGCTGTCATACCTGAGCCATTGAGCTGCAGGCGAAGGATTCACCTCCCTGATGTACACAAAGGGATGGGGACGCTCCTGACATCATTGACCTAATGTTTCCACATGGGGTCATGTTTTTGTGTGTGTGTGTGTGTATGTGGGGGGAGGGGGTCACACTCCTTTAGCACTGGATGGATTATTTATACACTGTATTGTCAAAAGTATTGGGACGCCTGCCTTTACACACGCACATGAACCCTTTTGCAGCTATAACAGCTTCAATTATTCTGGGAAGGCTTTCCACAAGGTTTAGGAGTGTGTCTATGGGAATGTTTGACCATTCTTCCTGGTCAGGACTGTCAAGTTCCTGTCTTTATGGACCTTGCTTTGTGCACTGGTCCAAATCATTTGGTGGAGCGGGGATTATGGTGTAGGGTTGTTTTTGACAATATAGTGTATGTATAAGCTATTGGGATTTGAGAACAGGTACAGTATATATTATTTTTATTGTATAGTTAAGGTCAGTGACTAGATGTGCACCTGTAGCTCTCCTACAACTTGTGTCTATCTGCCCCATATTGGCACTTTATCCCCTGGAGCATTTGCATTTTGCAGAGCAGAGTAGGGACCGACCAGAGAGGGATTACTTTGACGCAGCTGGCCAGCTTAAATGTGTATTGCAATGTATGTGAACTATCAATACCTGGTTTCGTGAAGGGTTTGCTAGAGAGGGTGTATAGCATTGTGCAGAGGGTTCATTCAGAATTTTTTACTTGTAACCTGTAGTCACACCCCTTTAGCACCTGATAGATTATATATACATATACGTTATCGGGATTTGAGCACAGGTAAATTTTATTTCTATTGCATAGTACAAGTCAGTGACCATACCTGCACCTGTAGCTCTCCTACAACTATCTGCCCCATATTGGCACTTTATCCACTGGAGCATTTGCATCTTGCAGTGCAGAGTAGGGACTGGCCAGAGAGGGATGCATTTGACACAATTGGCCAGCTTAAATGTGTAATGCAATGTACATTATGTGAACTATCAATCCCTGGTTTTGTAAAACGTTTGCTAGGGAGGGTGTATAGCAGTGTGCAGAGGGTTTATTAAGAAGTGTGTGGGGGAATGGTGGGGGGTGGGGGGGAGTGGGGGCCGGGGCTTTAATTTAGTGTTCCTTCTATTTGTGTGTTTTTTTCCTTTTTTGCACATTTGATCCTTATTTCTGTACAGCCCCTTAACATTTTTAATTTTTCTTTTTATATCTAGGTATGAGTAAAACTAATTTTTCAGAATCAGAGCAAAAATTTGAGATACATTTTACCAACTTGCCTTTAATCAACCTCCCTATACACTGAGTGCAATACACCTGGGATAATACTTTCCTCCCTAATCCAGTGATCTTTCCTCTGATGTGGTCCCAGGCAAACAGTTACTCTTCATAATGAGCATGTGTGCCATGGCCTCAGCCCCAATCACTCCTATTGATAGATGTACTCATGGGTTTCTAAATGTATGGCAAACTTACTTATAAACTCTGAAGAGGTAATACACTCCAGAGTTCAGTGAATTATTATTTTTGCTGTTTGGTGCTAAAATCCATGTAGACAGCAGAAGTTGCCTGCACTGATGCTACATCTTTCACTAATTCCTGATACTGGGACCTCTGTGGTCATTTTAAAACATGATAGCACTGGGCGCTTGGCACATCTTAATGCAAACCCTTTGTATTTGATCCCAGCAATGTTTTATGTCAAACATGGGCTAAAGACAAATACTAACATTTTATACATGTCGTATGAAAGTGAGTATATACAGAATTACAAGGGCATTCATAGTTTACATGATCTTACATGAAGTAAATATATGCTTCTCGAGTACCAAAACTGATGCATTCAGCAGTTCATTCAAAGTTGCTTTGTTCGAAGCATCTTATCAATGCAAGTCTTCGTGCCACACGTCATTCATTTACATTCCAGATTCATCTGATACACAGTAGCCAGAGAGTCTTATAGAAAGCCACCTGGGCTTCAATAATGACAGGTAAACATTCCCTTTCACTCATTTATCAAACTAACTCAACATAATGGCCATAGGTTACCCTAGGTCAACAACATGTAAACTTGCATTCCTTAGTTGTTTGACTGGTAACACACATTAATGGATGGCTATCAAGCATCATTTGATTAATCACTTTAATCTGTGTTCCCTTTGGATTTGTCTGTGCTATATTAATAGTTTTCGTATCGAAGTGGGAAATCTGTAGCAACACACTTCAGTGATTTATCTTTGTTCATCTGCAGAGAAAAATCCATCAAGGCTACTGTACCCAGGCACTTGACCATAGTTAAGTAATAATTAACAGTCTGCTTGCATTTCATGTTGCCTTTTCTTGCCATTATTTGGAGAGACGGCAAAATCAAAAGGACAAGATCCTATCTTAGTGATTGTTTGAGCTCAATTGTTTTCATTGATCTGTGGAAATCCAAGTTACCTTCATCAACTGTTTGGCAGTTAAGTGTCTGCTGCCATTCTTTTTTGAATACTGCTCTTTTTTCCTACGTAACATAGATTATATGAAATTTTAGCCAAGAGTGTGTTGATTTTTTAGCAAGAATTTAGTGCTCAGTATAAGGCTACCCATAGACATAAGAGGGTGGATAGATGTGGAGAAACCAGTTGACCACTCTCTAGCAGCTTTTACAACCGTGTTCCCAGTCAAGCATTCCTGTTTATGTCAATATAAAAAGATGAGAAGAAAGGTAGGCTAAAGCATGTTTGTTTGCCATCCAGATCTTGAAGCAGGTGAGAAAACTTTATTACCAATAGGGATGAGCCAAACAACCCCCGGTTCGGTTCACACCAAAACAGACAAAAAAGTTGTGCGAACATGCAAACACCATTAAAGTCTATGGGACACGAACGTGAAAAATCAAAAGTGTTAATTTTAAAGGCATATATGCAAGTTATTGCCATAAAAAGTGTTTTGGGACCCGGGTCCTGCCCCAGGGGACATGTATCAATGCAAAAAAGTTTTTAAAATGGCCGTTTTTTCAGGAGCAGTGATTTTATTAATGCTTAAAGTGAAACAATAAAAATGAAATATTCCTTTGATTATTGGGCCTGGGGGTCCCCTTAGTCTGCCTGTAAAGTATTGCATCTTTCCCATGTTTATAATAGTACCGAAAGGAAAAAATGTTATTCAAAATTGCTTGCGGCTGTAATGTATTGTCGGGTCACGGCAATATACATAAAAAAATCATTGAAAAAAATGGCGTGGGTTCCCCCCAGTCCATACCAGGCCCTTCGGGTCTGATATGGATATTAAGGGGAATTCCATGCCAAAATTAAAAAAAAAATGATGTGGGGGTCCCCCCAAAATCCATACCAGGCCCTTATCTAAGCATGCAACCTGGCAGGCCGCAGGAAAAGGGGGGGTGAGAGAGGCCCCCCTCCTGAACTGTACCAGGTCACATGCCCTCAACATGGGGAGGGTGCTTTGGGGTCCCCCCAAAGCACCTTGTCTCCATGTTGATGGGGACAAGGGCCTCATCCCCACAACCCTTGCCGGGTGGTTGGGGAAGTCTGCGGGTGGGGGGCTTATCGGAATCTGGAAGCCCCCTTTAACAAGGAGGCGCAAAGTAAATCCATCATCAATCATGGCGCCGACAGAAAAAAACAACATCATCAATCATGGCGCCAACAGAAAAAAACAACAAAAAACTGGAAAACTATGCCTCGATGGAAGGCGTCCCGCCGACTGCAGCCTTTTTGCGATGACCCTGCCTTCCCTCTGACATCACATGACGCCATGATTGACAATGGATTTACATCGCGGGGCACTTTTTTTTTTTAAATAAAGGAATTGTCAAAAACGGTCTGCTGTAATTTTTACTTTTTTGACACTTTTTTGGTGAATGGGTAGGGGTACAATGTACCCCTACTCATTCACATAGGGTATGTGAAAACTCTGTATCACCTGTCTTTGGGGACATATACATACTCCCCATTTATGCTCTAGAGTATTCCAATGTGCGATGAGACAGTATGAAAATGCAAATCCTGACAACCTGTAAATTCTGATGTGTACTACGATTCACCAAAGATAGTCACCATGTGAGTAGTGTCAGGTTCAAAATGCCTGCCCTATCTGTATACCATGCTGTCACCTACTGTGTTTATAAATTTATACACTTTTATACTATACTGTGTATACATTTCTCCTTATTTTTTTGCTGTTGTGTCACCAGATAATACAGCTTGTTCTAAATCAGCCCTTGAAGAAGGAATTAAGTATCTAAGTATATATTCTGAAACATGATGGGACTTCTGTGTACATGACCTTTGTTTGGCCCCCCACAATGAGATACATTGTGCTTTTCAGAACCTAGCTGTAATATACCCTCCTACAGTATGACTATCAAGTTCTGTTTTTAGGATAATTCATTTTTGTGTATACCTATTATCATGTTTTTTGTACTCAATACATTTTGTATTAATTATTTTATACACACTTGCTACATCCTTATCTGGCTTTCATCCTTTTTTGTAAGAAAAACCTGCGCTAATGAGCAAAAACAGCAAATAAAATGAAATGTTTGAAATGTAAGGTGCAGCTGCAACAAAATACTTCAAATATCAATAAAGTGTAAAAACCATATATAAACTTAAAATTTGCGCTAGCATAAATATATCATATATAGTGAAATTAAATCTGCATCTAAAAAGCTTCTTGGAAGAATACCAGAAGCTGTAGTATATATTTAAAATAAACCACAGTGCAGCAAGATAACAAATTACAAGTTATGACACATCTCCATGAGGGAAAAAATATGAAAAAAAGAGTGAAAAATTCAAAAGTACAATTGAAATCCAAATCGCTTGAAAAACACCACATTCAGTTCGTGAAAAACGGAATTGCAAGAAAAGGTGTGTGAAGAAGATAAGCCGTTCCTTTGGTGTATCGCATCAAGGTGGAAAGGTGAAAGATGTAGGAATACTTCCAAGCCACCGATAGTTGCGGAAGAGTAGTAATGGATGTACTCTTACCAAACTTGTTGGACCCCCTATGTAGCGAGGTCATACGGGCTTGCAGATATAGCCCTCTGCAGGGACAGATGGATATCGATGTCCCGGTCCTGCTCACGAGTGCCGCCCGCTCAAAGATGTTATCTCTGCTTCAGCATCAGGAGGGAGACTCGTTTCTCAGAGGATCCATGGGTAAGGAGAAAAAGAGGAAAAAAAAACTCCGATAGTGTAGTAATAATCGTAAGGAGTTTATTGCCTTGATTGACCCTAGGTCTTATACAAAAAAAATTTAATTGTTTAAAAAAGCCGGCATAAAACAAAGGCTGAACGCCCGTGCAAACATAGGATGCGTGATGGCAAGCACTGCGAGGCCACGCCCTACATGTTTCGTCATACGTGACATCTTCTACGGGGCAGGGGCGACGCAATGAACCATCACCTTTTATAAAATAAAATACAACCAAGCCTCGGTTCCGCGTTGGCCAGTCACACGACTGGGCATGCGCAGAGGAATACCAAGCCTCGACCTGGCTGTCATTAAAAGCCTCCTATAGAGGCGGATCGTAGCTGAAAACAGGAAATACTTAGACGTGTGACTCCAAGTATAAATATAAGAATGACAGGACTTAATAAGCATGAACATCCGGTATCCTGCATATAGAATTGTCATGTTAGAAACCGTCATAGCGCCAATAAGCATGCGCTCTCCAGCATATATAATATACACAAAAAAATAATTGAACTAATATAATGCACTGCAATTTATTGCAGCGAATCAAAATCAAAAATAATAAAACATAAATAATGAGAAATTGGCCCGATCAATTCTAAGAGGGACCAATGCGCTACAAAATAAAAGTATAAAAATATATATATATAATAATAACAAAATGACAAAAGAATAACAAAAATTTTAACAAGAAAAAATTGTATGGAATTTGGGCATGTTGTATTTAAATTTGGGCATGACAGCCATGTCCAGCCCCAATATCCCCCTTTACAATCATTGACATGAAAAATAGACAATAGTGTGTGTTAGACATAAGAAACCCGCGAAACAAACTTAATTCTGAATACTCCCTATTCTTAGTTATACATAGGTTTAATCCCCCATATACGATAAGATAATTGATTGATTACAATCGTACCTTATCAATGAGTACATTGGTTACCATGTCGGATATTTCTATCATGCGTTATCAATAAACGCATTGATTTCAATATCGACATCGAGCCCTCGTGGTTTAAGACATCTGACTTTGTATATCCATTCCATTTCTAGCTTGGATGTAGCTCGTCTTTTGGGCCCTCCCCTCCATGGTACCTTTAGTCTGTCGATACCTATAAACTGAGTACCCTTGGGGTCTTTACCATGCACATTAAGATAGTGTTTGGATACCGGGTGGCCTATAAAGCCTCTCCGGATATTACCAATGTGCTCATTTAACCTGACCTGAAGGGGGCGTACCCACATATTGGAACCCGCACGGACAGGTTAAAAGGTACACTACATGAGTGGTGGAGCATGTGATAAACGATTTAATTGGGAAAATTTGTGAAGTGCTAGTAGAATGAAAATGGGTCACCTTCCGGTCTTTAATGGCATTAGTAGTGCAAACCGCACATTTTCTACATCTATAGTATCCTACGAGGTTCTGAAAAAACATTGGTTTCTTTATCGGAGGGTCACACACACTAGGAGCCACAGATGTTCTAATGGACGACACCCCTTTAAACACAATCTGAGGCTTTTCGGGGAGTAAGGGACCCAGTATATTATCGTTTTTCACAATATGCCAATGCTTATGTATCAACTTTCTAATTAAAGAATGTTGATAAGAATAGCGAGTTATGAACGGGCAGGTAAAATCTTTATTCATGGTTGTCCTTATTCTAGTTTGATCTCTTAATAAGGATTCTCTATCTAGCTTTTCTACCCCCTCGAGCCGTTCTCTTAAGAAAGAGGCATCATAACCTTTTTCGATAAATCGGTCAGTGAGGACTTGAGACTGAATTCTGAAGTCATTAATAGAGGAACAGTTGCGTCTAATCCTAACATATTGACTTTTAGGGACTAAGTCAAGCCAAGCCTTGTGATGGCAACTATCTCGCGGTATAAAAGCATTTCGATCCGTGGTTTTAAAATAGGTGGAGGTCAGTATCAAATCACCTTCCCCCCATATTTTAAGATCCAAGAAGTTCACAGTACTTAAACTGGCTTCATAGTTAAAATGGATTCCTCTGTCATTTTTATTCAAATTCTCCATGAATCTACATAGAGATTCATGAGTGCCATTCCATAGGAGGAGGACGTCATCAATATACCTCGCCCACAGGACTAGTTCAGGCCTGCGTTGGGCATAGATGACGTCCTCCTCCCATTTGCCCATGAATAAATTAGCCAGGCTGGGGGCAAACTTAGCCCCCATGGCTACCCCCTTCTGGAGGAAGAAGAGATTCTTATGCCAGAAAAAATTGTGAGTAGTGGTATACTCTAGTAGGTCCATTATGAACCTCTTTTGTTTTCTCGGTAATGTCAAGTCCTTATATAAATAGTATTTAACGGAAGATATACCCCAAGCATGGGGAATCGTCGTGTATAAAGACGTGACATCAGCGGTAACGAGCCAGTGTCCGTTCTTATACCCACAGTCTTTAAGCAGATTGATGGCATGTCTACTATCTTTAATATAGGCAGGTAGTGATCGAACAAGAGGCTGGAGGAAAACTGTCAATATACTTGCCGGCCCTCGAGGTGATTGAATCTATGCCGCTGATTATTGGGCGGCCAGGCGGATGGACAGGGTCCTTATGGACCTTTGGCAAGTAGTATATAATCGGTGTCCGTGAAGATACCGGTATCAAAACCAGTTTTTCTTTTTTGTTTATAACACCTAGTTTAAAACCGTGTTCTACGCTATTTTCTAATTCCCTCTTATATTTGCTCAGAGGATCTGACTTTAGAGGAATATAGGTAGTAGTATCTCCCACTATTCTATCTAGTTCTTGGAGATAATCATTTTTGTTTAAAACCACTATCCCACCCCCCTTGTCAGCTGGTCTCACAACTAAGTCCCTACGTTTACAGAGCTGGTCTAAACCCGATTCTAGGTCTTTTGTCATTTTGATGTTTTTACTTTTTATACCATCAAGGTCTCTCAGGAGAAGATCCCTAAAGACCTTAATGGAAGCCGGTAGACCCCCTGGGGGGTTGAACAATGATGCGTTCGCCAAGCCCGAATGTTTGATGTTCGTATGATCATGGCTTTGGGCGCTAATGGGATTAGACAACAAGTATCGCTTGATGTTCAATCTCCTAGTATACTTGTGTATGTCCATGTATGTTTGGAATTTATTGAGTGGCTTCGGTGGTGCGAATTTAAGCCCCTTGTCAAGAATGGCAGTCTCATTAGGAGTCAAAGGAGTACTACTCTTTCATCCTTTGCCCATAATATCCCAGGGGCAACCCTTCTGTTTTTCTTTGTATTTTTGGGATGTGGCTTAGGCTTCCAGTCTATAATCTACAGGTGGCTCTCCACAATTTGCTCATTCACCTTGGGGGGGGCGGGATCTGTGGGCAGATTCCGATAAGCCCCCTGCCCGCAGACTCCCCCAACCACCGGGCAAGGGTTGTGGGAATGAGGACCTTGGGGACCCCAAAGCACCCTCCCCATGTTGAGGGCATGTGGCCTGGTACAGTTCAGGAGGTGGGAACTCTCTCATCCTCCCCCTTTTCCTTCGGCCTGCCAGGTTGCATGCTCAGATAAGGGTCTGGTATCGATTTTGGTGGGAACCCCCACGCCATTTTTTTTTACATATTTGCACGGGGTTCTCCTTAGAATCCATACCAGACCTGAAGGGCCTGGTATGGATTTTGGGGAGGGGGGCCCCACGCCATTTTTTTTTTAACATTTTGGTGCAGGGTTCCCCTTAACCACTTCAATACACTGTGTTATATAAACTACACTACTTACATTGACTGAATATAGAGTCTACACTGAATATATAGGCTACACTGAATGCAGAATATATATATATATATATATATATATATATATATATTTATCAAATACACTGCCTGCACTGACTTGAATATAGAGTCTACACTGAATATTTAGTCTACGCTAAATTACGAAACTTAGGGGCTTCTCACATATAATGTAAAAGAAACCTCAAAAACTGCTTGGCACAGTGTAAGGAGTCTTTTCGCAGGGCAATGGGTCAAAGGTAGTTCCTGACTATGGAATGCACTCATATCTAGCTAGACAGTTCTCAGAATGAGTGGCATTCAAATGCAAGACATAAATACAAAGGTGTATCTCTGTACTGTGGTGGGGCAGCAGCTGACACAGATAAGTAATATACCAAACCTAAAAATAATCTTAAGAAAAAGTGTGTAGTGCCAAATGTAAATGAATAGCAATGAAATGTGAATACTGTGTTATAAATGGACAGCACTTTGAAATAAAGTCCAAAAAATTGTTAAAGTTGAAAAAAAATGCTAAAGTGAAAAAAAAATATATATATAGTCCAATCTTAAATGAGAATCAACAATGAAAAACCAACATAGTGAAAAATATAAATTTAAATGCACAGTCCCATGATAGGATCAGCAATATAAACTTATCAGTGAAAGCACAATAGTTCAGTGCAAAGATGTGCACAAAAAATTGGTGGTGACTTGAAAGGTGAAGAGGTGATCCAGGTTTAAATGACATTTTTTCCTTTGGAAATGTAATTTTGCTGCGGGACAGTAAAACACATCATACAGATGCGCTACTTTGCCGGCACAATATTTTTATTGTTTCACTTCAAGGAGTCTTAAAATCACTGCTCCTGAAAAAACGTTAGTTTTTTTTTAAACTTTTTTTTGCATTGATACATGTCCCCTGGAACAGTACCCGGGTCCCCAAACACTTTTTATGGCAATAACTTGCATATAAGCCTTTAAAATTAGCACTTTTGATTTTTCATGTTCGTGTCCCATAGACTTTAACGGTGTTCGCATGTACGCACAAATTTTTTGCCTGTTTGCATATTCTGGTGTGAACCGAACCGGGGGGTGTTTGGCTCATCCCTATTCGGCAACTTGCACCATCCAGATGTAGCTGTAGTAAATAAAGCTCACTGGGAGCCAGTCTCCATAGTGTAGTATTTATTGGATTTGTATATTTTCAAAGCCAGGACCCCTTGATAATTTCCTATTGGACGAAATGAGTCAGGGAGGAGACACTAGTGGTGACGTCAGGCCACTGTCTGATGCCAGGTTGGCAGTGGCACCCATTGTCAAATGTTTTTATGATTCATTTTATTTTGGCTTTTAACATACAAATCCAATAAATACTACACTATGGACACTTCATCTGGCTCCCGGTGAGCTTTATTTACTACAGCTACATCTGGATGGTGCGAGTTGCTGAACAGCCTTCCCCACAACAGAGGGCGGATCTAAGCTGAATGCGTGTTTGCTGCTGTAATGGCAGCCAGCTTTTCTGGCGTGTGTCAATTTCACAAGGGTGCGATGGATGATTCCGGAGCACTGCACTGGATCACCTCTTCACTTTTCAAGTCACCACCAAATTTTTGTGCACATCTTTGCACTGAACTATTGTGCTTTCACGGATAAGTTTAAATTGCTGATCCTATCATGGGACTGTGCATTTAAATTAATATTTTTACTATATTGGTTTTTCACTGTTGATTTTCATTTGAGATTGGACTTATATATATATTTTTTTCATTTAGCATATTTTTCACTTTAACTGTTTTTTTTGGACTTTATTTCAATGTGCTGTCCATTTATAACACAGTATTCATATTGCATCGCTGTTCATTCACTTTTGGCACTACACACGTTTTCTTAAAATAGAAGACATAAATTACAGCTTTAGCAGGTGTAGGTTGAAGACCTTGGTGATTGTGATAAAAAGGCAACCAGGACCAGTCTGCACAGAGCAATGACTCAGCAGCGAGTGAGACAGCATTAAACAAGCACCGGAAGCTTGGCTAGTTGGAGTGACAAGGACCTAAAATGGACTAGAGTGACTATGTTCATGTATGTGCTTTTGGTGTGACTTTCCACATCTCAAAACTACACCTATTCAGCACAAAGAATTTTCATTGTTTGCAATTGTCCAATGGTGAATGGTATTTTTGTGTGCATTGTGTGCCGTAAAAGTACACACTGCAATGTAGCTGAAGCAAACTCATCATCCATAAGGTCAATGGTAATATATGTAGAAACCATTTTATATATGTTTTATTGCATACAGTCTCATACAAAAAGAAAGGTATTACATTTCTTCAAAAACGTATGGTTAAAGCCCATCTCTAGCCAAAACCATCTATTTAGGACACCTCAGGGATGGCCTTAGGTTTTTATTGCTCTCTGTATTATAACTGGGGAGATTCAGATCACAAAGTAATGAAAATCACTCCAACATGGACATGGACAAAAACCCATTTTTAGTAGAGTGGGGAAGGGTTAGGCTCGGTTCACACTGGGGCGACTTGGGATCCGACTTGTACGCCCTCAAGTCGCCCCAAGTCGCCCCAGAAATAGTTTTGATGGGAGTTAACGCTAGTGTCTTAATAGACACTACTGAAGTCGCTCCGACTTCAGAGCGTACTCCCTGTATTACTTTGATCCGACTTGGTAGGCGACCTGTACCATAGAAATCAATGGAAGTCGCCTCCAAGTCGGATCTCTCTGTAAAGTCAAGCGACTTTGCAGGGAAAACCCCTCCCTCCCCCCCTCCCTCCCAGAGAGCTGATTGGCCACAGGTGAAGTCGCCTGTCATGGAGGCGACTTCAAGTCGCCTCGTAATTTGCCGAAGTCGCGTCGGAGTTGCGTCGAAGTCGCGTCGAGGTCGCGTCGAAGCCGCCGTGCAAAGTCGCGCTAAAGTCGTGTTGCCCATGTGTGAACCGACCCTTAGAGCCACTATGAATGATTTAATTGCTACATGTTCTGTTTCATTGACAGATGCAAATTTCTTGTAAATGCTTTACAGGGTCAGTAAAGGGGGAAAAAATCTACCCAGTAAGACCACAGACATAAATGAAAAATACTAATGCCGTGTACACACGGGCGGACTTTTCGACCAGACTGGTCCGACGGAACAAATCCGTCGGACAATCCGACCGTGTGTGGGCTTCATCGGACCTGCAGCAGACTTTTTCAGTCAAAAAATCAGACGGACTTTAGATTTGGAACATGTTTCAAATCTTTCCACCGGAACTCTGCCGGACCCAGTTCCTATCGAGAAATCTGCTTGTCTGTATGCTGGTCCGACGGACGAAAACCAACGCTAGGGCAGCTATTGGCTACTGGCTATGAACTTCCTTATTTTAGTCCAGTCCTACGTTATCACGTACGAATCCGTCGGACTTCGGTGTGATCATGTGTAGCCAAGTCTGTTCGTTTGAAAGTCCGTCGGAAGTCCATCAAAAGTCCGTTGGAAAGACTGTTGGACCTTTGATGCCGAAAAGTCCGCCCGTGTGTACACAGCATAAGAGAACTGCACCTTTTCCCTACTTTATAAAACTATTAAAACATTAGCGGGAGTTAAGCTACAAACACTGTATTGTGCCACTGGTGACAACCTTGGTAAAGTATGTGAAAACACACGTCTCCGCGAGCATGTTAGCACATTTCCACATAAGCCAATGGTGCCCGCTGCTGTGTCTCAGCCAATCAGGATGGAAAGTCCTGGGCAGCCGAGGTTCTCATCACTGGATCGAGATGGGGCTCAGGTAAGTATTAGGGGGTCTGAGCAAGACTGCTGGACACTGAAGGTCTTTTATCCGAATGCATAGAATTAGAATCGTGCCTTTAGAACCACTTTAACCACTTGCCGACCAGCCGCCATCGTTATACGATGGCAGGTCAGCTCTCCTGTGCAAATCACCGGAGCTGTACGGCGGCTCGCGCAAGCACAATCGGTAGCGTGCCCAGGGGTTTGGATGTCCGCCGGCGACCCACGATCGCCTAGTACAGAGGCAGAATGGGTAAACAAGGCGGATCCCTATTCTGACAGGAGGCATGACAGAGATCTACTGTTCACAGTGATTGGGAACAGTGATCTCTGTCATGACTCAGGCAGCCCACCCCCCCTACAGTTAGAACACACCCAGGGAACACAGTTAACCCCTTGATCCGCCTTAGTGTTAATCTCTTCCCTGACAGTGTAATTTTTACATTGATCAGTGCATTTTTATAGCAATGATCAATGTATTAATGTCACTGGTTCTCAAAAGTATCATTTGGGGTCAGATTTGTCTGCCGCAATGTTGCAGTCCTGCTAAAAAACGCATATTGCTGCCATTACTAGTAAAAACAATAAAAAACAATAAAAGTCTTTAAATATATCCCATAGTTTGTAGATGCGATAAGTTTTGCGCAAACCAATCAATATACGCCTATTGTGATTTTTTTTAACAAAAAATATGTAGAAGAATCTATATCGGCCTAAACTGATGAATACATTTGTTTTTTTATATGTATTATAGCAAAATGTATTATAAAGTAAAAATGTTTTTTTTTTTTTCAAAATTGACGCTTTTGTTGTTTATAGCGCAAAAAATAGAAACCGCAGAGGTGATCAAATACCACCAAAAGAAAGCTGTATTAGTGGGAAAAAAAGGATGTCAATTTTGTTTGGTTACACCGTTGCACGACCGCGCAATTGTCAGTTAAAGCGGCACAGTGCAGTATCGCAAAAAATGGCCTGGTCATTAAGGGGGCAAATCCTTCCAGGGCTGAAGTGGTTAACATAGTTCCTGTCCAAGTATGACAACACTGTTTCTCCTTAACCACTTGCCGACTGCCTAACACAGATATACTGCGGCAGAATGGCACGGGCAGGCAAAATCACGTACCTTGTACGTGATCTGCCTCCCGCGGACGGGGGGCCCATCGCCCCCCCCCGGTGCCCGAGGTGGTCGGCTTCGTTAGGGGAGCGATCCAGGCTGAGGGGGAGACCACTCATTCATGGCCACCCCCTCGCAATCGCTCCCCACGAATGAGATTCTTCCTCTGCTGCTGTATAGTAAACAGCAACAGAGGAAGTGATGTCATCGCTCCTCGGCTCAGTATTTTCCGTTCCGGCGCCAAGGAGAGAAGACATCTGAGCAAGTGCACCAACACAACACACACAGTAAAACACACCAGGCACACATTTCACCCCCCATCACCCCCCGATCACCCCCTAATCACCCCTTCCCCCCGTCATACTGACACCAAGCAGTTTTTTTTTTTTTTTTCTGATTACTGCATTGGTGTCAGTTTGTGACAGTTAGTGTGGTAGGGCAGTTATTGTTAGCCACCTTTAGGTCTAGGATACCTCCCTAACCCCCCTAATAAAGTTTTAACCCCTTGATCACCCCCCGTCGCCAGTGTCACTAAGCGATCGTTTTTCTGATCGCTGTATTAGTGTCACTGGTGACGCTAGTTAGGGAGGTAAATATATAGGTTCGCTGTCAGCTTTTTATAGCGTCAGGGACCCCCATATACTACCTAATAAAGGTTTTAACCCCTTGATTGCCCCCTAGTAGTTAACCCTTTCACCACTGATCACCGTATAACTTTTATGGGTGACGCTGGTTAGTTAATTTATTTTTTATATTGTCAGGGCACCCGCCGTTTATTAACTAATAAAGGTTTAGCTCCCTGATCGCCCGGCGGTGATATAAGTTAGGTTTTAGGGTCAGATAGGGTCTGCGTCGTCCCAGGCAGCGTCAGGTTAGTGCCAGTACCGCTAACACCCACGCATGCACCGTACACCTCCCTTAGTGGTATAGTATCTGAACGGATCAATATCTGATCCGATCAGATCTATACTAGCGTCCCCAGCAGTTTAGGGTTCCCAAAAACGCAGTGTTAGCAGGATCAGCCCAGATACCTGCTAGCACCTGCGTTTTGCCCCTCCGCCCAGCCCAGCCCAGCCCACCCAAGTGCAGTATCGATCGATCACTGTCACTTACAAAACACTAAACGCATAACTGCAGCGTTCACGAGTCAGGCCTGATCCCTGTGATCGGTAAAAGTTTTTTGGTAGCGTTTTGGTGAACTGGCAAGTACCAGCGGCCTAGTACACCCCGGTCGTAGTCAAACCAGCACTGCAGTAACACTTGGTGACGTGGCGAGTCCCATAAGTGCAGTTCAAGCTGGTGAGGTGGCAAGCACAAGTAGTGTCCCGCTGCCACCAAGAAGAAGACAAACACAGGCCCGTCATGCCCATAATGCCCTTCCTGCTGCATTCGCCAATCCTAATTGGGAACCCACCACTTCTGCAGCGCCCGTACTTCCCCCATTCACTTCCCCAACCAAATGCAGTCGGCTGCATGAGAGGCATTTTCTTTATGTCCTCCCGAGTACCCCTACCCAACGAACCCCCCCAAAAAAGATGTCATGTCTGCAGCAAGCGCAGATATAGGCGTGACACCCGCTATTATTGTCCCTCCTGTTCTGACAATCCTGGTCTTTGCATTGGTGAATGTTTTGAACGCTACCATTCACTAGTTGAGTATTAGCGTAGGGTACAGCATTGCACAGACTAGGCACACTTTCACAGGGTCTCCGAAGATGCCATCGCATTTTGAGAGACCCGAACCTGGAACCGGTTACAGTTATAAAAGTTACAGTTACAAAAAAAAGTGTAAAAAAAAAAAAAAAAAACACAAAAAAATATGAAATAAAAAAACAAAAATAGTTGTTGTTTTATTGTTCTCTCTCTCTATTCTCTCTCTATTGTTCTGCTTTTTTTACTGTATTCTATTCTGCAATGTTTTATTGTTATTATGTTTTATCATGTTTGCTTTTCAGGTATGCAATTTTTTATACTTTACTGTTTACTGTGTTTTATTGTTAACCATTTTTTTGTTTTCAGGTACGCCATTCAGCTGCAGCGTGGATTTATTTATCTTGACAGCAACAGCGTTTGCTCCCATGATATATAAAGCCATGACTCCAGCGGAGGTGATATATACCGAAGCATGGGGGCAGCAGGGGCGGAGGAGCGATTTGCTCCTAACTTTTGGGGCGGATGCCCCCATGCTTCGGCATATATAAACGGTGCATGTATGCCCATCATTAGAAGTGGGTGGATGAAGGGAGGTATTCTAATGGTGGGCATACCCACCAATCAATCTCTTTTTTGGGTTCAGCTCACAGGCTGCTTAAAAAAAAAAAAGATTACAATATATGCCCAACAAGGACCAGCAACGTACTGGTATGTTGCTGGACTTTGAGTGGTTATACCCATAGGCATGCGCACAGGGTGTGCCGGGTGTGCCTGGGCACACCCTAATCGCCTCATGTGCATTAGCATTATCCAGGAGGAGCACCAGGTGGGTGGTTGGGGGTGCCAGTGGCCAGTGTAAATGCCCCCATTATATTAAAGTCTAGGTTCAACTTTAGGAACATTTTACACTCGTATTTAGGGTGTACTGTAATATGCTCTCAATCAACTGTCTCCCACCATCAGAGCCCCCTTCCTGTGACACAAGGTGGCATTCATGTGTGTAGAACTTTGGGGTGCACACCCTAATGCAATAAGCTGCGCACACCTATGGTTATACCAGAATGATGCCTGCAGGTTTAGTTATCATCTTGGTATCATTCTTTTCAGCCAGCGGTCGGCTTTCATGTAAAAGCAATCCTAGCGGCTAATTAGCCTCTAGACTGCTTTTACAAGCAGTGGGAGGGAATGTCCCCCCTCCCACCGTCTTCCATATTTTTCTCTGGCTCTCCTGTCCCAACAGGGAACCTGAGAATGCAGCTGGTGATTCCGCCAGCTGACCATAGAGCTGATCAGAGACCAGAATGGCTCCAATCATCTCTATGGCCTAACAAACCGGAAGCCACGAGCATTTCATGACTTAGATTTCGCCGGATGTAAACAGCGCCATTGGGAAATTGGGAAAGCATTTTATCACACTGATCTTGGTGTGGTCAGATGTTTTGAGGGCAGAGGAGAGATCAAGGGTCTAATTGACCCAATTTTTTTCAAAAAAGAGTACCTGTCACTATCTATTGCTATCATAGGGGATATTTACATTCCCTGACATAACAATAAAAATGATGAAAAAAAAAAAAAATGAAAGGAACAGTCTAAAAATAAGCACCCCTGTCCCCCCCTTCTCTTGCGCAAAGGCGAACGCAAGCGATGGTCTGGCGTCAAATGTAAACAGCAATTGCGCCATGCATTTGAGGTATCACCACGAAGGTCAGATCAAAGGTAGTAATTTTAGCAGTAGACCTCCTCTGTAAATCTAAAGTGGTAACCTATAAAGGCTTTTAAAGGTTTTTAAAAATGTATGTAGTTTGTCGCCACTGCACGTTTGTGCGCAATTTTAAAGTATGTCATGTTTGGTATCCATGTACTCGGCCTAAGATCATCTTTTTGATTTCATCAAACATTTGGGCAATATGTGTGTTTTAGTGCATTAAAATTAAAAAAAGGGTGTTTTTCCCCCAAAAATGTGTTTGAAAAATCGCTGTGCAAATACTGTGTGAAAAAAAAAATGAAACACCCACCATTTTAATCTGTAGGGCCTTTGCTTTAAAAATATATATAATGTTTGGGGGTTCAAAGTAATTTCCTTGCAAAAAAAATATTTTTTCATGTAAACAGTGTCAGAAAGGGCTTTGTCTTCAAGTGGTTAGAAGAGAGGGTGATGTGTGACATAAGCTTCTAAATGTTGTGCATAAAATGCCAGGACAGTTCAAAACCCCCCCAAATGACCCCATTTTGGAAAGTAGACACCCCAAGCTATTTGCTGAGAGGCATGTCGAGTCCATGGAATATTTGATATTGTGACACAAGTTGCGGGAAAAAGACAATTTTTTTTTTGCTCAAACATGCCATGGGCATATGTGAAATTACACCCCAAAATACATTCTGTTGCTTCTCCTGAGTACGGGGATACCACATGTGTGAGACTTTTTGGGAGCCTAGCCGCATACGGGACCCCGAAAACCAAGCACCGCCTTCAGGATTTCTAAGGGTGTAAATTTTTGATTTCACTCCTCACTGCCTATCACAGTTTTGGAGGCCATGGAATGCCCAGATGGCACAACCCCCCCCCCCCCCCCAAATGACCCCATTTTGGAAAGTAGACACCCCAAGCTATTTGCTGAGAGGTATGGCGAGTATTTTGTAGACCTCGCTTTTTATCACAAAGTTTTGAAAATTGAAAAAAGAAAAAAAAATACATTTTTCTTTTCTTTCTTCATTTTCAAAAACAAATGAGAGCTGCAAAATACTCACCATGCCTCTCAGCAAATAGCTTGGGGTGTGGGTGTCTACTTTCCAAAATGGGGTCATTTGGGGGGGGGGGGTTGTGCCATCTTGGCATTTTATGGCCTTGGAAACTGTGATAGGTAGTGAGCAGTGAAATCAAAAATTTACGCCCTTAGAAATCCTGAAGGCGGTGCTTGGTTTTCGGGGCCCCGTATGTGGCTAGGCTCCCAAAAAGTCCCACACATGTGGTATCCCCATACTCAGGAGAAGCAGCTAAATGTATTTTGGGGTGTAATTCCACATATGCCCATGGCATGTTTGAGCAATATATCATTTAGTGACAACTTTGTGCAAAAAAAAAAAGTTTGTCATTTTCCCGCAACTTGTGGCAAAATATAAAATATTCCATGGACTCAACATGCCTCTCAGCAAATAGCTTGGGGTGTCTACTTTCCAAAATGGGGTCATGGGGGGGGGTGAACTGTCCTGGCATTTATATATTAATATATCATTTAGTGACAACTTTTTGTAAATTTTTTTTTTTGTCATTATTCAATCACTTGGGACAAAAAAATTAATATTCAATGGGCTCAACATGCCTCTCAGCAATTTCCTTGGGGTATCTACTTTCCAAAATGGGGTCATTTGGGGGGGGGGGGGTTGTACTGCCCTGCCATTTTAGCACCTCAAGAAATTAGATAGGCAGTCATAAACTAAAAGCTGTGTAAATTCCAGAAAATTTACCCTAGTTTGTAGACGCTATAACTTTTGCGCAAACCAATAAGTATACGATTAATTACATTTTTTTTTACCAAAGACATGTGGCTGAATACATTTTGGACTGAATGTATAACTAAAATTGAGTTTATTGTATTTTTTTTTATAACAAAAAGTAGAAAATATTGGTCTCTTTCAAAATTTTCGGTCTTTTTCCGTTTATAGCGCAAAAAATAAAAACCACAGAGGTGATCAAATACCATCAAAAGAAAGCTCTATTTGTGGGAACAAAAGGACGCAAATTTTGTTTGGGTACAGCATTGCATGACCGCGCAATTAGCAGTTAAAGCGACGCAGTGCCAAATTGTAAAAAGTGCTCCGGTCAGGAAGGGGGTAAATCCTTCCGGGGCTGAAGTGGTTAATTACAGTACAGCGAGTGAGTATTGTCATTCTAGGAGAGGGAGTGTATTACTTACAGGATCATCAGAAGAAAATAAAGTAATATAGCCTGAAAAAATGATGTACATTCTACATCTAAGGATTGGTGGGCTGCAATGTGTACATTTTTTTTAGGATTTACATTCCCTTTAGAGATAATGGCAAAATGCTGTCTTGCTCTCTCAGGCTTCTAACATGGACCTCCCCCTTCCTCTTAAAAAAAATGCCAAAGAATTCTAAAATATACACTTACCTATATCAAGGTGCCTTACATATATATTTAAATGACTGATAGATAATTTCACATCAACATGCAGAGCTGCATGCTGATGCAAATTTTATTAAAGGGGGGAAGGTCTGCTTTGAAAGGGTAGTACAACCATATCCGATACTTTAGCTTTTTGAAAAGTGATGAAGAAAAAATTAACCTAATAGTTTCCCTTATCTCTTGGGGGCTCCAGTAGCAAGATCTTTGTGCAGGAGTTTATTGTCCTTCTTGTGTTTAAGTCATTATTCTAGATCCCACTCTCCCTTATGAATTTTACATTTTTATTATGGCTAATGCAACAGGAGGAGTTGGAAGAGTTGGACAGGAACCTCAAAAAACTGGTAGGTGGGTAGGAACTGGGAGCTACTGCTTGATTTACCAAGACAGATTAGAAGACAGCTTAGAAGACATTCTTATCTATTTGTGAAACAAAACTTAGGGGTGGACTGAGCCTTTTATAATATACGTGGTTGCAGATTACCCTTTTTTCCTAACTGGGGAAATTTTCCTTGTAAACTGGATTGTAGTTGTTAGTGGATCATTTTGCTATGAAATGAGAGTTCAGTTTTTTCCTTTTAAACAAAAATTTCAAGTTATTTTGACTTGGAAGAAACAGACACCAACATGGCTCACTTGGTCAAAAACATTTTTAAAGTTATGAGGAGAATTTTGGAAGCA
The DNA here is from genome assembly GCF_042186555.1 of Aquarana catesbeiana. Lineage (NCBI taxonomy): Eukaryota > Metazoa > Chordata > Amphibia > Anura > Ranidae > Aquarana > Aquarana catesbeiana. The sequence continues at coordinate 79,811,869 of NC_133331.1, read as the reverse complement.
TAAACATGACATAAAACAGGCTTGTATACAGGGATTGCCTGAAATACATCTTATGCCCCTTTCAGACGGTGCAGACTCCATCAAGTGGATCCACCTGCTCAGTGGGGTATCTCTCACTTGATCCCCGCTGAGCAGGTGGATGACAGGTCCATGTCCGTTCCACTATGCAGACAGCTGTTCTCTAGGGGGCGGTCTGATGGAAACGGACTGCCTGTCCATTTCCACCCAACTGTCATATGATCCAATCTACCAGACAGATGGGGAACCCCATCCATCTGTTTTCAGTGGACCGTATTGGATTGGATGTCGACAAGTGTCAGCACACACATGTCCGCCGACATCTGCTGCTCCATAGAAAACAATGGGTGATCCAATCAGGTCCACCAGAAAAACTGACAGGTGGACCCGATTGGTCCGCTGGTGTGAAAGGGGCCATACTGCAGGTGATACATGGGTTTTCATCAGTAGACTGAAAGATTAGCTGCGGTTATTGTCAACAGAAGAGGTGTTTTAAAGTATATGTGAACTCTCACCTTGTAAAACAATCCAATCAGTTTAAAATAGAAATGCAAGGCAATAATGTTTGTGTATATATATAGTATCTCACAAAAGTGAGTACACCTCTCACATTTTTGTAAATATTTTATTCTATCTTTTCATGTGACAACACTGAAGAAATGACACTTTGCTACAATGTAAAGTAGTGAGTGTACAGCTTGTATAACAGTGTAAATTTGCTGTCCCCTCAAAATAACTCAACACACAACCATTAATGTCTAAACCACTGGCAACAAAAGTGAGTACACCCCTAAGTGAAAATGTCCAAATTGGGCCTAATTAGCCATTTTCCCTCCCCAGTGTCATGTGACTCGTTAGTGTTACAAGGTCTCAGGTGTGAATGGGGAGCAGGTGTGTTAAATTTGGAGTTATCGCTCTCACTCTCTCATACTGGTCACTGGAAGTTCAACATGGCACCTCATGGCAAAGAACTCTCTGAGGATCTGAAAAAAAAGAATTGTTGCTCTACATAAGGATGGCCTGGGCTTTAAGAAGATTGCCAAAACCCTGAAACTGAGCTGCAGCACGGTGGCCGAGACCATACAGCTGTTTAACAGGACAGGTTCCACTCAGAACAGGCCTCACCATTTTCGACCAAAGAAGTTGAGTGCACGTGCTCAGCGTCATATCCAGAGGTTGTCTTTGGGAAATAGACGTATGAGTGCTGCCAGCATTGCTGCAGAGGTTGAAAGGGTGGGGGTCAGCCTGTCAATGCTCAGACCATACACTGCACACTGCATCAAATTGGTCTGCATGGCTGTCGTCCCAGAAGGAAGCCCCTTCTAAAGATTTAGATAAAGAACCAAGCGCTGTAATGGGCACACCACACTGTATGTAACTATGGCAGATAAAAACTGGATACGTGAATATAAGTGAAAGTTTACAAATATTAAGACTAGATAAGCAAATTATTAGATTGAACAGATACAATTAAGCTGCTATCAATAGGATGCTATTATGGGATCCCTTCTAAAGATGATGCACAAGAAAGCCCGCAAACAGTTTGCTGAAGACAAGCAGACTAAGGACATGGATTACTGGAACCATGTCCTGTAGTCTAATGAGACCAAGATAAACTTATTTGGTTCAGATGGTTTCTAGCATGTGTGGCGGCAACCAAGTGAGGAGTTGGCTACAGTCTTGCATGGTGGTGGGAGTGTCATGGTCTGGAGCTACATGAGTGCTGCCGGCACTGGGGAGCTACATTTCATTGAGGAAACCATAAATGCCAACATGTACTGTGACATACTAAAGCAGAGCATGATCCCCTCCCTTCGGAAAGTCGGCCGCAGGGCAGTATTCCAACATGATAACGACCCCAAACACACCTCCAAGATGACCACTGCTTGGCTAAAGAAGCTAATGGGTAAAGGTGATGGACTGGTCAAGCATGTCTCCAGACCTAAACCCTATTGAGCATCTGTGGGGCATCCTCAAACGGAAGGTGGAGGAGTGCAAGGTCTCTAACATCCACCAGCTCTGTGATATCGTCATGGAGGAGTGAAAGAGGACTCCAGTGGCAACCTGTGAAGCTCTGGTGAACTCCATGCCCAAGAGGGTTACGGCAGTGCTGGAAAATAATGGTGGCCACACAAAATATTTGTAATACTTTGGGCCCAATTTGGACATTTTTCACTTAGGGGTGTACTCACTTTTGTTGCCAGCGGTTTAGACATTAATGGCTGTGTGTTGAGTTATTTTGAGGGGACAGCAAATTTACACTGTTATACAAGCTGTACACTCACTACTTTACATTGTAGCAAAGTGTCGTTTCTTCAGTGTTGTCACATGAAAAGATAGAATAAAATATTTACAAAAATGTGAGGGGTGTACTCACTTTTGTGTTATATTAATATATATATATACAAAACTGTAATAATGAAGGGCATGACAGAGAGATTCATACATTGTACTTGTCTGTCTGTTTGACATTGAGTAATTCAGATTGTTAGAGGTTAATAATTCCCCTTTTGTTTCACAATCAGTGAAGTACCCACCACACGATGCTTATTCTAGACATTGCATTGTAGACAACCAAGGTTTTACCAAATCTTTAGGGCACAGAGTACTTGGTCAGCAGTAATGTGTTCCTTTTTCTTTTTTAACTGGCATTGTATTAGACTGTTGAAAACAGCATATTTCAGTCATTGCAATGAGCTGATGAGGAACTGATTTTGCATATAAGACACTTAATTCTTTTTGTTTATGCCATTCAGAACTATCTTGTGTGGAAGAAGTTATGACATTAGGGCAGATCAGGGGCGGACTGATAACTCATGGGGCCCCCGGGCAATAGGAGATTATGGGGCCCCCAGGCAATCAGAGATTATGGGGCCACACAGTATACATACACACAGTATACAATCACACAGTATACACAAACATGTACACACAGTATACACAGACAGATGTAAAAAAAACACAGATTTATACATACTGTCCTTGGTTTTACTGAGGCTGGCAACCCTGATGGGGCCCCCTAGTGGCCCAGGGCCCTCGGGCAGTGCCCGAGTCGCTCAATGGTCAGTCCGCCCCTGCGGCAGATGCGTATCAGGGGGATAAATGATAAAGTCATAATAATTGACAGAGAGGGCAATCTGTAACCAAGACCTGAAGCGCCGAACAGTATGATGTCTACCAGGCGCTCGGGTTCGGCACATCACGGATCTTGTGGACAGATTACTGGGAGGGGCTGGGGAAGACCCGGCTGTCATGGTGCACGTTGGCACCAATGACAAAGTCAGAGGCAGATGGAGTGTCCTAAAGAATGATTTTAGGGACTTAGGAGCTAAATTGAGGAAAAGGACCTCCAAGGTAGTGTTCTCAGGAATACTACCGGTACATCGAGCCACACCAGAGAGGCAGAGGGAGATTAGGGAAGTAAACAAGTGGCTGAAGAGCTGGTGTAGTAAGGAGGGGTTTGGGTTCCTGGAGGACTGGGCCGACTTCTCAGTCGGTAACCGGTACTATAGAAGGGACGGACTGCACCTAAATGAGGAGGGTGCAGATCTGCTGGGAATGAAGATGGCCAAAAAGTTAGAGGGGTTTTTAAACTAGGCGATGGGGGGGAGGGTCCAGAGACAGTGATAGCCAGCGCGGAAGATATTCCAGAGGGTAGTATTGGGGGCATTAGTGGTAGGTTAACCAAAGCACAAAAACACAAGGTGAGTATAGTAGCAAGTCCAAGTTGCAATCTTGAAACACCCAATACGAGGACAATATGCGACCGGTCTAAACTATGTGGCATGTTCACCAATGCCAGGAGCCTGGCGGACAAGATGGGTGAACTAGAGATACTGTTGTACAAGGAGGATTTGGATTTTGTGGGAATTTCAGAGACCTGGTTCAATAGCTCTCATGATTGGCTGGCAAACATTCAAGGGTATACCCTATACCGCAAGGATAGAGAAGGTAAAAAAGGGGGAGGGGTATGCCTATATATCAAGAATAATGTACAAGTGAATGTGAGAGATGACATCACTGAGGGGGCTAGGGAGGAGGTGGAATCTTTATGGGTAGAGCTCCAAAGGGATGAAGCTAAGGGGAAAATAATACTGGGAGTATGCTATAGGCCCCCTAACCTGAGGGAGGAAGTGGAGATCTCCTATCACAAATTGGATTAGCAGCAAGGATGGGAAGTGTTATCATAATGGGGGATTTTAATTATCCAGACATAGACTGGGCGGAGGGAGCCGCGCATTCATTTAAGGCTCGCCAGTTCCTTAATGTCTTGCAGGACAATTTTATGGGTCAGATGGTAGACGCACCAACTAGAAATAAAACATTACTAGATCTACTGATTACCAACAATACAGACCTGATAACAGATGTGGAAATACGGGGCAATTTAGGTAACAGCGATCACAGGTCAATTAGTTTCAGTATAAATCACACAAATAGGAGACATGAAGGGAACACAAAGACACTGAATTTCAAAAGAGCCAACTTCCCTAAACTACAAACCTTGCTAAAAGGCATAAATTGGGATAAAATATTAGGAACAAAGAATACGGAGGAGAGATGGGTTTGCTTTAAGAGCATATTAAATAAGGGCATTAGCCAATGTATCCCATTGGGTAATAAATTTAAAAGAGCGAACAAACATCCTGGATGGCTTAACTCCAATGTAAAAATGCATATAAAAGCAAAGGAGAAGGCCTTCAAAAAATACAAGGTTGAGGGATCATCCACAGCATTCAGAATTTATAAAGAATGCAATAAGAAATGTAAGGGTGCAATTAGGATGGCTAAGATAGAACATGAAAGACACATAGCGGAGGAGAGCAAAAAAAATCCCAAGAAATTCTTTAAGTATGTAAACAGTAAAAAAGGGAGGACAGACCATATTGGCCCCATAAAGAATGAGGAAGGACATCTGGTTACAAAGGATGGGGAGATGGCAGAGGTATTGAATTTATTCTTCTCCTCAGTCTTCACGAGTGAATCGGGGGGCTTCAGTAACCAAAACTGCAGTGTTTATCCTCATGACACAACACAGGAAGCACCTACATGGTTAACAGAGGACGGAATTAAAATTAGACTTGAGAAACTTAACATTAATAAATCACCGGGACCAGATGGCTTGCATCCGAGGGTACTTAGGGAACTCAGTCAGGTGATTGCCAGACCGTTGTTCCTAATTTTTACAGACAGTCTATTGACTGGAATGGTACCAGCTGATTGGAGAAAAGCCAATGTAGCACCAATATTTAAAAAGGGCCCAAAAAACATCCCTGGGAATTACAGACCAGTTAACCTAACATCAATAGTATGTAAACTCTTGGAGGGGATGATAAGGGACTATATACAAGATTTTAGTAATAAGAATGATATCATTAGCAGTAATCAGCATGGATTCATGAAGAATCGTTCTTGCCAAACCAATCTATTAACCTTCTATGAGGAGGTGAGTTGCCATCTAGATAAAGGAAGGCCCGTAGACGTGGTGTATCTGGATTTTGCAAAAGCATTTGACACAGTTCCCCATAAACGTTTACTGTACAAAATAAGGTGCGTTGGCTTGGACCATAGGGTGAGTACATGGATTGAAAACTGGCTACAAGGGCGTGTTCAGAGGGTGGTGATAAATGGGGAGTACTCAGAATGGTCAGGGGTGGGTAGTGGGGTCCCCCAGGGGTCTGTGCTGGGACCAATCCTATTTAATTTGTTCATAAACGACCTGGAGGATGGGATAAACAGTTCCATCTCTGTATTTGCAGACGATACTAAGCTAAGCAGGGCAATAACTTCTCCGCAGGATGTGGAAATCTTGCAAAAAGACCTGAACAAATTAATGGGGTGGGCGACTACATGGCAAATGAGGTTCAATGTAGAAAAATGTAAAATAATGCATTTGGGTGGCAAAAATATGAATGCAATCTATACACTGGGGGGAGAACCTCTGGGGGAATCTAGGATGGAAAAGGACTTGGGGGTCCTAGTGGATGATAGGCTCAGCAATGGCATGCAATGCCAAGCTGCTGCTAATAAAGCAAACAGAATATTGGCATGCATTAAAAGGGGGATCAACTGCAGAGATAAAACGATAATTCTCCCACTCTACAAGACTCTGGTCCGGCCGCACCTGGAGTATGCTGTCCAGTTCTGGGCACCAGTCCTCAGGAGGGACGTACTGGAAATGGAGCGAGTACAAAGAAGGGCAACAAAGCTAATAAAGGGTCTGGAGGATCTTAGTTATGAGGAAAGGTTGCGAGCACTGAACTTATTCTCTCTGGAGAAGAGACGCTTGAGAGGGGATATGATTTCAATTTACAAATACTGTACTGGTGACCCCACAATAGGGATAAAACTTTTTCGCAGAAGAGAGTTTAATAAGACTCATGGCCACTCATTACAATTAGAAGAAAAGAGGTTTAACCTTAAACTACGTAGAGGGTTCTTTACTGTAAGAGCGGCAAGGATGTGGAATTCCCTTCCACAGGCGGTGGTCTCAGCGGGGAGCATTGATAGCTTCAAGAAACTATTAGATAATCACCTGAATGACCGCAATATACAGGGATATGTAATGTAATACTGACACATAATCACACACATAGGTTGGACTTGATGGACTTGTGTCTTTTTTTAACCTCACCTACTATGTAACTATGTAACTATGTAAATTGTATCATTTACTAACTAACACAATCCATAAATGCCTGTTGTCTGCTGAAAGGACACTCATTTGAAAAAAAAATATTTTCCTGCAAAGACAAGGGGCACCAAAAATGGCACTGGCCTTTTTTTTAATGGTTTTAGCATATTTTGAAAAGGTTATTTGACGTTTCACCTCCTGGATGATCAAGGTCCTCAGGTATTCCATTAGAGCGCTAGTCACACTAGCAACAACTTGCCAGTGGCAGGATTGTTAAGAGACCATTTACCTTATCCTATGTTGTCAGTGCCTCACTGGCCAAGACATTGAGATATTGCTCTGTTACTGCTCTTTTTACTAGCGAGGGAGTTTCAGCAGCCATCAGGAAAGGTGTCAGTTGCAGCTCAGCAGCTGTTACAGCCAATGTTACATGGCCAGAAGTCATTCTGCATTGTATATAGGTACATTTTATGACAGGAGCTGAAATGAGGCTATAAAAGAGGATAGTCAAAAATAGTGTTCTGGGGCGCTAAAGAACAGTTTTATATGTCAGTCATAAGCTTTCAACAACCCTAGCTCATAGCACTGTTGTGGTAATAGGCAATCGATAATGCCTACTGAGACTTGATGAATGTTATTTTAAAAAGTACTTCAAAATTTTGTTTGCATTTGATGTTCAACTTTAGACTGAACGGAATTTCCCGAACAAAAATCAAAAACATTGTTAGAAATTTGTTCGTCCACAAAAACATTTTGATCCTGTGACACAGCGCTCCACACTCACATCGGTCCCTACCCTCAAGGAGCCAACAATCCAAGGTCCCCAACTCACATTCATATACTAGGGACAATTTAGACAGGATCCAATTAACCTACCAGCATGTCTTTGGAGTGCGGGAGGAAACCAGAGTGCCCAGAGGAAACCCACGCAGTCACAGGGAGAACATGCAAACTCCAGGCAGGTAGTGTTGTGGTTGGGATTCGAACCTTTTACTGCTAGGTGAGAGTGCTACCCACTACACCACTGTGCCACCCTCCCAATGATTGTTGCATTAACCCCATGATTAGGAAATTAAACAAACATTCTGAAACATTTTCAAACGAAATTCTACTAGTGTATAGCCAAAGCAGTCTTCTATGTCCTTTGTTTGAGCAATGTCAAGTGGGCATCTTTGTAGCAGCAATTTGCATTTTTATAGACTAGTGTATTGCTTCTTACAAAAAAATAAAACAAAAAATGAAGTGGATGAAATTGTTGTTTCACAATAATTACTTTTTTTTTGCTCAGTCATTGATCATTTCCTCTTTGACAATGTTTTAGCTGGCTACAAAATCAACAGTCACTCTTAATATCCAGGGAAGCTGCTTAATATCACGGCAAAGTAGCAATTTGGGTAGTTGGGTAACTATTTTTCTCCTATTGCAAGTTTTGTCTTTCCAGTACCACTCAGAGTTCACCTGAAGTTCCTTCACTTCCTGTAGTTATGAAAAAGCCTATCCTCTTACTTCATCCCTCAATACCATGTGTGGCAAATAAGCAATAACCAATCATAAGGGCCCAGGCGATGTCATACGAAAAACATGGCTATACTTCTGCAATTGTGAGGCTCAGGTTGGCTCCACCAGTGGCAGATGATGAGCTGACAACTGAAGAAAAGTGTTGAATTGTCAGGCAATCACCAGTAACAGCACAGGTTAGGGCAGATGGACTTTAGACATGGTTATTAATCAGACAAAAGGTCAGGATGCTGGTAAAGTGAGCTGTATGACCATCAAGAAAAGTGATGGAAACATTTAGACTGCTTTCACACTGAGGAGCCTTACAGGTGCTATAGCGCTAAAAATAGCGCTTACGTAGCACCTGTAAAGAGCCTCTCCTCTCACTCCGGTGTGAAAGCCCGAGTGCTTTCACACTGGAGCGGTGCGCTTGCAGGATGGTAAAAAAAGTCCCGCAAGCAGCATCTTTGCAGCGCTGTAGGAGTGGTGTACACACCGCTCCTAAAGCGCCCTTGCCCATTGAAATCAATGGGCAGCACCGCCGCAGCGGCACTTTGCCGGCAGTTTAAACCCTTTTCTGGCTGCTAGCGGGGGTTAAAAGCGCCCCAATAGTGGGAGAATAGTGCTGCTAAAGCGATGGTAAAGTAAAAATAGCGGCGCTTTACCACCAACGCCCCCAACACCCCAGTGTGAAAGCAGCCTTATATTTCCCTTAGCACGGGGTTTCTTAAACTAAGTTGGGACCTAAATAAGTTTACAGATATGTTTGGGACAGGTGGACACTTTACTTTGTCCAAGAATTAAATCAATTAATCTAATGCCCTGTCCATGCCCTGAGTGCTAGTTAGAAATGTCTTTTAAGACATTATTCTAAAAGAGAATACAAAAACTTCAGCATTGTATTTTATTTCTCTTGGCTTTACTAAAGCTTACATAAATGTAGAAGAGTGCCCACAAAAGGTTCCAATAGGCAAAGTTCTGTGTGTTACCATTTTGGTAAAAAATAGCTTCTTGGGTTCCAGTGTCGTGAAATTTTCTTATTTGCGTCCCCAGATTAAAAAGTTTCAGGATCCCTGTTTTTTTTTAGAATGGATTACAGAACACAAGTGAGGACTGACATGAGACTTTTATTAAGGCACTGACATGGTGCATTCGGTTAATATTTACCTGGAAAAGTCGGATGCACACTAGCAGTATAAAGTTTCCTAATATGGCTTGTTGATGGAGTTAGATGCCAGCAATGGAGCTGATTTGGTGTCAGTTTCAAAGTGCTGAATGAGATATTTAAAAGTTTTTTATATAATTTGAGAGACACTCTGCATAGATTTTGGGAGAATGTCTGTTTCCATACATTTGCAATAAAGAAAAAAATAGAAACTTTTGAACTTAAAAGTGGCTGGAGATTTTCTCTTAACATGCTTTCAAACATTTCATTAAAATATTTCAGGAAGTTATTCTTTTCTGAATATTTCCACAGGCAAATTATCAGTAGAGAGAGGGCATTACAAATGCAGCTATTCTCTTCTGTTTCCTTTCCACCAGTGCCCAAGTCTGAAATAACAAAGATGAAAAAGGTGGCTGACGCCCTTAATAGCTACCTGAATAGCTTGATGCACAAAGCCTAAAGGAAACGCTCTATAAAGAAATATCTACAGGAAATAACACAGCTATAAATTACAAATTTATGAAAAAGGTCTATTATTTTGGTAAGGTTCTAGAGACCTTCAATGTGAGTGAAGCAGGATTTAGCATGCTTAGGGTTGGGCCAGTATAACATCAGATACTTGTCATTTTAGTTAGAATGAGGAAGGGTTACAAAATTTGTTTTTTAATTGTTGTCTCTGTCCCTGTTGGAGAGATTGGCCCTTCTTGTCCTGGTGACAACATGGTATGAGGAGATCCCCTCAGCAGGGACACAGGCTGAAGTAGAAACATGATGGAAATGGTAATCCTACCCCTCTCCCCTTTAGTAAAAAAATGTTTTAATACTGCCTAGGCTCCCGCTGGGGAGAGTTTTCCTACTTCCTACCTTGGTGTGTAAGCAGTTTGGGGTTGTGTATTATGTGCCAGATTATTTGGTTTTATCATGAAGTTTGTTCCCCAGTTGGGTGAAAGCTGGGGAACATGGAGGAGTCAGACAATCCTGTACCTAATAAATCCTGTAGGTATGTAGGTGTAGGTAAGATCAAAAGTATTTGGTTAGCCAATCAGACACCTCCAGGTTCAGGCACTGGTACTTCAGGGGGAAGTTTTATTTTATTTTAAAATTATCATTATGGACACACATGTCTAGATGATAATATACATTATTGAATGCATGGAAGACCTTAATGCATAGAATAGATTGGATATACAGTAGGTAAGCAGTAAAAATCAGTTCAGATTGACCACTGGCATTAGAGAGGCTCAGATTATGAAGAAGCAGAGCCACGTTTCCAAAAGAATGGCATGCTTATAGGTTTCAGTAGACTACAGAACTGACCACTGTCTTGAAGACCAGACCAGCAAGGACCTCAATATCCAGACCTTGAGGTCAAATGCTAACTTGAGGTACAACACAGGACACTAAGCTCCTAGGGGTATCTTGGGAAAAGGAGGTGCAGTGAATTTTTTGTTGAGTGGGAAAAGGTTTTAAGGTCTTTCAGACTCTATTTACTGTTGCTGTTCCCTTTGGGGAGATTATTCTCCCTCCTGATGGGGCTACTAAGACAAGATGAAGGGGGTAACGTTCAACAAAGACACAAGCAAAAATTACTACCTGGCAGAGGCTCATACTCTTCCCTACTCTAAGCAAGAAAATTAAAATTGCTAGATATCAGTGAGAATGATAAAAATTCAATCACAAATGATGCCACAGTATTGTGGATGCACTTTGAAGAGACTGGTATTATTGTTTGAATGAATTCTCAGTTGTACTCCTGGACCGGGGGGACTTGCTGGCCACATTCATCAGTTCTACAACATTATTTATTCATTCATACTATGCATTCATATTTAGAAGTATTTTCTTCCAGTTTCCCATTTACCTGCTGTGTTTTCAGATTTAATCGAAACTACAGCTGAAAGGATTGATTTAGACAAATCTTCATCTGATTATGTTTTTCTCTGCATGGTTTAAAAAAATCAGTGAGGTTTCAGTGGTCAATTGGATAACAAGTGATCTTGGCCTTAGTGAGGCAGTGCGGCTTCTACATATATCTGAAAATGTGTGCAACTAAAACCCTTGTTTTTAGTGTAAATTGTTAAACAGTGTCAATTCGTTTTTTTGCAGGCTAGCTGGTAAGTGTGTTGGGAAATTTTCTGTTTGTATTGTGCAATGGCCTTTCATGTGCACCTAACTTCAAAAGATAATTATAAATTGCGGTGGTTTTCATTCTTGTATAGCTTGTTTGTTGGATTTGGCATGGGGACACATTGGGCGTTTTTAGCTGGGCTTCTAATGTGTCTCTCTGCCTTCAAAGAGGAATTGGCTTACGATCCTTTGCTAATTGCTTGATGCAATTTAGGTACACCTTTAAGCAGACCTTCACACTCTTTACACACTTGCAATATTCTTCTTCCCCCCTTCCCTGTTAAAATCAGGTAAAAATGCAAAAATGTGGGCTATCACTCCTACCAGTAGTCTTTTTCTATTCTGATGACGTGGTCACTGGTCCTGCACTGTATGTGATTACATTAACAAGATGCCTGGTGACAAGACTGGTCGAAGAGCGGCAAAAAGAATGGCTTCAAAGGATCAGCCATCACAAGTTGTAAAGGATAGGAGGAAGGTCACAGGACCATTTAAGGTGAGTATTAGCATTAGTCCATCCTCTAGACAAAAACCATGCTTCATGAAGGGGGACAATTTAAATTATTTTTGTACTTCAAGATTAGGAGTCTTCAACGTTTTTTTTCATTCTTATCACTAGGGTTGGACCGATACCGCTACTAGTATCGGTGCCGATACCAAGCATTTGTACGAGTATCAGTACTTGTGCAAATGCTCCGATGCTTGATCCAATACCTGTTGTATCGGACCTGGTGTCCTCAAGCTCAGCAGGGGGGCCAGGCAGCCTCACAGGTGATCGTTGCGGTGGTGGGGGCAGTTACAAGCACCGATCTCCCTATATAGCTTTTCTGACAGTCGCTTCTCCTCCTTTCCCTTTAGCGGCTGTCAGGTGCTTTATTGAAAGATATATAGGGAGTTCTGTGCTTTTAACTGCCCCCACTGCTGCATCCCCCTCTGTCCTCCTCCAGGTCCTCCTCCCTCTCTCTGTTGTCCTCCTCCCTCTCTCCGGGTCCACTGCTCCTCCTCTCTCTCTCCAGTGTCCTTCTCCCTCTCTCTGTTTTCCTCCTCCCTCTCAGCAGTGTCCTCCTCCCTCTCTCTGGGTCCCCGGCTCCCTGTGTCCTCCTCCTGTCCCCTTCCCCTCGTCCCAGACCTCTCAGGATGGAGAGCAGAGGACGGAGTCGGTAAATCTGTCATTTACTGGCTCCTTACTTATTTGAATGCACAGAGCCAGTGATCACTGACTCTGTCCATTCATAACTGAAACATCGTAACCTGTGTTTACGATGCTTCAGTTTATGAATGGAGAGGAGCCTCTGTCCATTCATTTTCAGTGCAACTGAAGCTGCAGAGAAAGGAACTGGGGAATCTGTGTCCTCAGTCTCTTTCCCTGTCTCAAAGGCGAGATGTCAGGGGTCTGTTTAGACCGCTGATATCTCACCAGAGCCCCCCAACAGGGCTGATAAAATAAAAAATAAAAAAGAATTATAATAAATAAACAATTAAAAGGTTAAATTGTAAAAAATAATAAAACATAAAATAAAAATAAAAACACGGACACCGTCCACTTCCCCCCCAAAAAAGAAAGCATTGTAAAAAAAAAATAATGACAAAAAATATATATTAATTTAAAAAAATAAAATTGTTAAAAAAATAAAAAAAATACATAAAAACTACTGACACAGTCCACGCCTCATCAGTGCCCATAAGTGCCACATATCAGTGCCCATAATTGCTGCATGTTAGTGCCACTGTCACACAACATAAAAAACAAGTATCGGTAATCGGTAACAGCAAGTACTTGAAAAAAGTATCGGTACTTGTACTCGGTCTTAAAAAAGTGATATCGGTGCAACCCTACTTATCACTGTCAATGATGAGTGGTGCTCTGTTGCATAGAGCGGCGCTCATATTATAACATGTAGGCACTGATCTATGCACAAGCCGATTGTGGGTCCAGGCTGCATAAAGAAATGCTTTCTTGATTCTGGCTGCAGTGAATACAGAAAGCACAGATCAGGGTAAATAATAATAAATATTATAGCTCTTTTCTCCCTGGGGCCGCAAAGCTCTTTTACCTGTTATTGGGGCAGATGGTGAGGCAGTCACCTTGGGCACAATCAGTAGCATATCTTACTAGAGCTAATTAGACAAGAGCCAATAAACCAAGCAGCATGTCTTTGGAGTGTGGCACTCTACCAAGCTAGTGTCTTGACTCCACGCCGAGCCCTCAGTATTGCAAGACAGAAGTGCTAACCACTAAGCCTCTGTGCTGTCCTACAGGGAAACAGACAAAAGGTTCAGATTTTAGCACCGTTGCAGTGCTTGCTGCACTGAGTAGCTCTGTGATTGCTTTCACTTGTGAACTGGAATTATTCTTTAAAATGCTTCATTGGCTACCAGGAACAGAAATTAAAAATAAGACCAATATATGATTAAGTTGTTCTGTCTTTAGTAGAGCATGGAGTTTCATATGTAAGGTCCATCGATTCCCTTTTAGTTTCATTATATGTACTTACATTGCACACAATATGAACAGAAATTCAGAACCCATAACATCCCTATTCTGTGTTACTGCTCATGCAGAAAAGTGTTACAATAGTTATTCTGAAATTAATACAAATGTAATTTAGACTGTACCTTGTATAGAAACCAGTACTCCACCTATTATACAGTAGTTCGTTCTACCAGTGTGTAATTAAATCATACAAAAAATTACAAAATTGGGACTTTAAAGATTCAAAGACATACTGTACATCTTATAAAAACATACGTTAGTTCAGAAACAAGCTTTAAAAATGTCATGTACTGTAGAGTTAAAGTGTTACTAAACCCACAAGTAAAATCAGTCTGTATATGCAATAAAGTATGCTTGTTATACTCACTGTGGAACCTAAGGAGTTAATCCTGTGCATTGGGTAAAAAGGCTGTTTGATCCTGTCCTCTCTGATCCTCCCCTTTTTGCACTGTCCCCAATCCATCTCCTGATAGTACAGAGCCTTTGGAGTCACTCTGCACATGCTTAGTTTGGTGTGTATTACTAGAGAATTTTTTTTTTCTTGGGAGGATGCATGTGATCAGCACAGAGCCAATCAACACTGTCCAGACAGAGGGTTAAGGGTCCTGCAGCCTCATAGGATAGTCAGAGTAGAATGAAAACTCCTCTTACAAGCTTTACCAGACTCTGATAGAAGTCACAACACTGCTATATACTGCTAATGAGGAAAGGTATTTAGCAGTTTATATTTACTAAAATAACTGTATTTCCATGTTCTGTGTACTGTGGTAGAGCAGATATAGTGAAGACAGGGTCCTGGGTTTAGTAACACTTTAAGGCTGGTAATATATACACAATATGTTTGCTACATCAACTATGGCATACATAGATATGGTAAGATCTGATGCTGGCCCAATAATATAAACACCAGAATATTCCAATGTATGGACTACAGGCAGGAGTGTCACACAGAACAAATCTCTCTGATGTTTTGGCAGGAACCCAGATAGCAAGCAATTGTGCTGCAAGTTTGAAAATGACTTGCTAAGCTATTGCTAGACTTGCCAGACTTCACAAGTTTGTTGCACAATTGCAGCAAAGTCCGCATTGCATGACTCCAGATCAACTTTCTTTGCAAACATTCTGCATAGCTCCCAACTTTTTGAGATGGGAATGAGGGACACCTATCAGCAAAAGTATGTAGTTATAGGACACACCTCTTTCCACACCCCCTTAAAGGAGAATTGTACAAAAAACAAGATTGGTTAAACCCACAAGTGCTTTTTTTTTACCACTACTATTCCTTTATATTGGCTTTTGGAATTTACAAATGTATCAATTTAGAAATCAACTGAAAGGTTTAGCACTGGAAAACACTTTTTGATAGATAAAAAGTGCATTTTATATACAGCTATACAGATCAGACCAAAATGAGAGACAAATGAGGAGGAATGAGGGACAGAGGGACATTGCTCCAAATCAGGGACAGTTGGGAGCTATGCATTCTGTAAGTCTGCTGCAAGTTCTGTTTCAATTAAGTTGTGCAATAGTCCTCCCACCATAGAGGTCACTGTGACTTGCAGAGCTCTTGCTGTAGACTTACCACTGCAACCTTGCTCTTGCTAGAGACTTGCCACGCAAATTTGCTACAAATTGGGAAAACTGTCAACTAGAACTTGTGCTTCAAGTGCTTTGTAAGTGTACAACTTGCCAGTGAAAATGTCCAGCAAGATAACAGACTTACAATTTAACACTGCCACAAATTTGTGGTAATTTATCTTTGCTATCTGGGAATGTAGGTACTACCACTGTGTTTCTAATTGGGAGATTTCTCCTTTCTTCCTGTCCCGGTGATTATTGTCCCTGAGAAAGGAAGAGAAGGTAAAAGTAGCCAAACACGGCTTGATTTTGTTTTTTGCCCTTTTAACAGCTAACTCCACCTTTTGGACCATGTTATGTGTAATGCCGTGTACACACGACCGGACTTTCCGGCAGAAAAGGTACGACAGAACGAATCCGTCGGACATTCCGATCGTGTGTGGAGTTCATCGGACCTTTTCTGTCAAAAAAATCTGACGGACCTTAGAAATAGAACATGTTTCAAATCTTTCCGACGGACTCGATTCCTATTGAAAAAAACGTTTGTCTGTATGCTAGTCCGATCGTCCGAAAACGACGCAAGGGCAGCTATTGGCTTCTGGCTATTGAACTTCCTTTTCTAGTCCGGTCGTACGTCATCACGTTCGAAACGATCGGACTTTGGTGGGATCGTGTGTAGGCAAGTCCATTTCGTCAGGACGCCGTTGAAAAGTCCTTCGGAGTTCAGTCTGACGAGAAGTCCGCTCGTGTGTGCGTGGCATTACACCCATAAGAGGCTTTGTTCACACGTGTGGTCAGGGAGCAGTAAAACCAGGCTGTTGAACCGTGGTTTTACAAAACCCCTCAACTACCAGCCTGAATGAGGGCATAAAGCTGCTCAGGGCTGTACACATGCTGCACCTGTGCCAGAGGTCTATGGGGTGGTGCCGCAATGGCCCTGCAACTGCAATTGCACACGATTATAGTTGGTGATGCAGCATGTACAGTGTTAAATCAAACAGTAAGGAGGCAACATGTTACCTCCTCACCGCCTGTCAAACACCTCTGAAAAGCGATCAACCCTGGAACGCCTTTTAGAAGGGTGGCAAGGGCTGTAAACAAGCCCTAAGGGAGTAACATGTAACATGGCACCACTGTACAGACATGGAGCTGCAGGAAGAGTCTGCAGCAGCCTGTGTGTTGCACCCACAATCCACTGATCACAATTGCAAGCTCATTTGCCAAAAATTAATAAATACAAATTTTTTTTTCAAGCAAATATTTTGTGTATTTATCATTATTTTTGTAAAACATGGATTTTAGCCTTTCTAGATGCAAAGAAGGCACATGGGGGCCAGTGCAGTAAAGAGGAAGAATCAGGGCATGTTGCAGAAGGCTATAATTAATCTATCATGTGCTAAACATGAGATAACTGTTTTGATTGAGAAACAGCAAGTTCTAGAAATGATAGGTCAGCTTTAATTCCAAAATGTAAGCATATTACCAAGAACTGTTTATATATAAATTAACCACATAATATAACTCCCACCATATCTAGGAGAAAAGTCCAAATTCCTCATATCAGATTCGGAAAAGTCTAAATCAGAAAAAAATCTCCTCCCATGATGCAATGAGAGATTCCCTGATTCTGATGCAACCTGTTTCTGTTCCCTGATGCAAGATGTGATATACAGCCTGTAGTAATGGAGAGGCTGGGTGCAGACTAAAATTGCAATCGGTGGACTGCAAATTGGGTTCCCCCTGCCAGAATTACGGTTGAAGGTGATAGTTTTAATTAAACATGTCAAGAGATCCATTATTTTAAACAGTATCCTACTTTTCCCATATGCCCCGTACACACGATCGCACATTCCGACAACAAAATCCATGTTTTTTTTCCGACGGATGTTGGCTCAAACTTGTCTTGCATACACACGGTCACACAAAGTTGGACGGAAATTCTGATCGCCAAGAACGCGGTGACGTACAACATGTACGACGAGCCGAGAAAAATTAAGTTCAATAGCCAGTGCGGCTCTTCTGCTTGATTCCAAGCATGCGTGGAACTTTGTGCGTTGGAATTGTGCACACATGATTGGCATTTACATCAATGGATTTTGTTGTCAGAAAATTTGAGATCCAGATCTCAAATTTTGTGCAACGGAAATTCCAATGGAAAATGTCCAATGCAGCCTACACACGGTCGGAATTTCCGACAAAAGGCTCCCATCGAACATTTTCCGTCGGAAAATCCAACCGTGTGTACGCGGCATTAGACTGGAATTTTCCTATAGAAAAGCAGAATGAAATTTGTCATCTAATTTACGTGACCCAAATTTAAATGTATCTTTCTAAAGCTCTGCTCTCATGGAATATCAGGCACCTCTAGGTAGCAGGAAAACCCTAAGAACTTTGAATCCTGGGGTGCTCTAGTGTACAAATTTTGATCAAATCTTGTAGTGGGCATCCTGGCCCTTTCCTCCCCGCATTATTTGCTTCACTAATGACCTATCACAGTGAAACACAGCATCACCAGCCAATAGTGAGGTAAATGGGTAGGGCCACAAGGTGGACCAGAAATGCTAGTGCATGTTTGGAAACCAGATTGCCCAAGGATTTGGAGCTCCCAGGAGCTCAGATGGAACATTTAAGTGATGTGTAAGTGCTTTGAGGAACTTGAAATTCTATGAAAGCAGTGATGTATCAAGGTAAATGTATGATGTCAGTCACTAAAGATGTTCTCGCAAAAAAAAAAAAAAAAATCTGTATACATGCTACCTTAACCACTAAGAATTATAATGCATATGGTGGTTCCACTAGGTCTCTTTGAATATGTGTTGCCCCTGGGTTTACAAGGACAAGCACTGGACAAGCAGCCTCCATTTATAACATGTTGTTATATTAACTAGCCAACAAATTGGCCCTAGAGTGAATATAATCAAAATGTAAAAAAAAACTGCGTTCAGTGCCTCAAATTAAATGCAGCGATAATACCACTCAATAATCGCTACGGCTGCACTCTATCACATAAAATACCCAACTAGTTAAACATATACAAACATAGTTGCGTTGTGTGAGTGAAACATAAATAAACAAACATTATTTACATAAAAATGTAAAAATTGCATAAATAAAGTTGTGAAGTTGGGTGTTGTAAAACAATAAATCTAAGTCCACTAATTAAATCTTGAGACCACGTTAATGGATCCAATCCACAGTGCTCACAAAATAGTGTCCATCACACGTAAATGTGACTACAACAAATTCTTATCAGTGAGCCCACCACCTGCATAAATCCAGCCTCTTACCAAAAATACAGACCCCAAGTTATAGAAGGTCTGACATGGCATGAAGATGTAAAATAATGGGTCATCCAAACAAAGGACATCAAACGGCATCTCACATCGGGATTGGACTGTGTAGTCCTCCTCCTGTTCCTCTAGGATGGCTCAATCAAGAAGAGAAACCTATGATAGTGTTTCAAATTTTATTAAATAAAGTTTAAAAAAACTACTTTAAAAATGCTATCTTGTGATCATACAATGCTTAGGACACGCCTCTTGTGCTGACGTCACCCACGCTTGTTGGAGAAGGCACCAGCGGCGTGTCCTATTGTATGATTACAAGTTAGCATTTTTAAAGTAGTTTTTTAACCTTTATTCAATAAAATTTGAAACGGTAACACACTATCTGAGGTTTCTCTTCTTGATTGAGCCATCCTAGAGGAACAGGAGGAGGACTACACAGTCTAATCCCAATGTAAAGTGCCGTTTGATGTCCTTTGTTTGGATGACCCATTATTTTACATCTTCATGCCATATGAGACGTCCTATAACTTGGGGTCTGTCTTTTTGGTAAGAGGCTGGATTTACACAGGTGGTGGGCTCACTGACCACAATTTGTTGTTGTCACATTTACTTATGATGGACACTATTTTGTGAGCACTGCGGATTGGATCCGTTAATGTGGCCTCGAGATTCAATTTGTGGACTTCAATTTATTGTTTCACAACATTGGATTTTACAACTTTATGCAATGTTTTAATTTTTATGTACACAATGTATTTCTTTTATTTTATGTACACAATATATTTCTTTTATTTTTATGTACACAATGTATTTCTTTTATTTTTATGTACACAATGCATATTTATTTTTCACTTACACA